>NC_091745.1:65928767-66183767 GCF_043380555.1 Nothobranchius furzeri
TTAAACTCTGGAGCCAACTTGCTCTCGAGGTTTAAACCGCGTCTCTTGTTACAATGTTTCGAAGCTAAACTTATTCTGCATTTCTTCTTGTGTTCTGTCTGCTAATGGCTAACTGCTTTAAGTATCTTTTTTATTTCTTATAGGGTGCTTTAATCTGGTTTTCCTTCTGTGTTTGTAACGGTTTTAACTGACTTGTTTCTTGTTTTTTCACTTATTTTAGGATCACGTTCATCCTTTATGTCTTTGTTTATTCGGCACTTTGCACCACCTTGATCTGCAGCATGAAAGTGTTTAAGAAACAAATAAATGAAAAGCATCCTCAGATTGTAGTACTTTGGTCTGGTCTAAAGGTTCGTGGTATCGTCTTGGTCTAACCCTAACCCTCTCCTGACGAGACGGGCCGAGGCCGCTGCTGATGGGTTGTTTGTCCGTGCCTTCCTGATAGGAGTGAAAAAGGACCCTCTAATAAACAAACTGTTGGTAGTTCAGCTGCTTTTCCCACTCTTTCGCCTTATGATAAAAGGTTTATTGTGGCTTGTCTGTTTTTTGGTTAGGGTTGGGGTTAGCAACCCTATTTGCAATTATCTGGGATTGATTCTTTCATTGTGCTGCTTAGTTTTGTTGTTGCATTTTTAAAGCAAATGTAAATTTTAAAAAGTCCCATTTTTTTTTTGTTTTGCTGTCATTTTCCCTTCATAAATTCAGTCTTGGCCTTGCCGCGGTCTCGGGTGGTGTGGTCTGGGCTACAACCCTCACCTTAACCAGTTTAGCTGCATCACCCTGAAGCCTCCATGGATTAAAACTCTTGTTCTCTTATAACCAAAAGCTAAACCCACTTTAGATTCAAATAAAACACATTTCCTTCTCACGTTTTAGCGTCAGAGCTCCTCTGGACTGACCTCGGATCAGTGTTTCCTCTAAATCTCTCTTGAGCGAAGGTAAACAGGGAGTAAAGTTTTATCGTCTTGCTGCTTTTTAGAGCCTTTCCTAAATTAAGTGACTAGACTGAATTAACTTTGAGCGTGTGTGTGTGTGTGTGTTTGTGTGTGTTTAGCAGCGCAGCACATGGGGGTGGGGGTGGATGGAGATCGTATCAATCGCCAAGCCAGGCCATTGAATGTATTGATTAGTTACCTTTCTTATTAACATGCTGATTAAAGAGAGAAGGGCAAGGGAGAGAGAGGGAGTGAAGGGGAGGCGGATGAGGCTGCTCAAGAGCACACTCTTCACCTCACCTCAGACGGATGAAGAGGAAGCAGCAGCCGCCGAGGAAGGGGAAAGGATGCAGAGTGGATTTAATAGCCGTGCCGGGAAGGAAAATCAGGGAACGTCTGAGACAAGGAGAGGAGAGATGTGCGTGTGGAGCGGATGCAAGGGAGATGAAGAGGAGGAGGATGCAGAGGAGGAGGAGGAGGAGTAAGGGGAGCAGAGGGGATGCAAAGGTGGGGCCGACCTGACTGGAAATCCAAGGATGGAGAAACAGAGAAACCCTGCTGCCTTTGATCCCCCACCGAGTTACGCCGGCTGATGGCTGCAGAGACTGACACACACTTTCCAGCTGTGAGACAAACACTCTCAGATGCATACACACACACACACACACACACACACACACACACACACACACACATACACACACACACACATGCTTCCTCTCTCACACACTGAGACTGACAGGCCTTGATACACATTACTGGGGCTGAAAATGGCTCTGAGTTTGTGGTCGATATGCAGAGGCTTTTAAAATGCCGTTTTCATCCGAGTCAGAGCGGGGAGGGATTTCCAGAGAGGTGAGAAAGGTGTTCTCCATCTGAACAGCTGACCGGAAGGTGTGGAGGGCAAGAGATGGATGGAGGGAGCGAGGGGAATGTGTGGATGCTGATTTTGTTCATTGGGTACTCAGCAAAGCATCAGTCTGTGTTTTCCAGCATCTGAGTAATTATCCAACCTGAGATTTGCATCCGGCTGTGTCGGGAAAACAAGGAATGTGTGTTACAGGCCAGCTCTGGTCAAGTTGTTCATTTATTAATTTAATTTAGCATTTGTGTCTTCTTCTAGGTTCTCAAACATCACTAATGTTTATTTAGGCAAATTAAAGACAACAGGTAATTTGCTGTTTTTTCAAATCATATGCAGTTTCAAATGTATTTGCCAGCATGTTTAACAGGATAATTTTAACTTTAAATCTCCTAAAACCCACAAAATGAGACCTAGTAATACATTTCTGTGCAGAATGGCTAAGTTGCTAACAGCTAACCACTAATTGTTTCTATTTTTATGTTTTCTAACTTGGACTGAGCTCTGACACCAGAGAGCAGGAGAAGAAACTAACTCAGACGATCTCCAACTTATCGACCTTTGAAGCCCCCGGAGCTCCGCTTTTGCATAAATGAAACCCTTTTTGCTTCCTCCTCCCCCGCGGCTCGGGACACCAAATCACTTCATTTGCATGAAGAACGCGGAGCCCAATTACACAGGGAGGCATTTACATTTTATATGAAAAACGGTTGTAGGGCAAAGAAGAGGCTGATTAGAGATGCGTGGATCGATACGAGCTGATGCGCGCTCATGCGCAATGCGCGCTCGCACCAACACACCTCCTCTAAATAACCAAAAATAATGTTAGACTTTTAGGAAATCCCTTCAGCAATATTTAAAAAACGGTCTTAATAAATAATAAAATGTGCGTAAATAACATAAAAATCAAGTTTACTGTTTAAATTTATTTACACATGAAAGGTTTTTTTTCCCTTTCCTCTCGCGGCTGCCCCAGCTGTTGTTGGCTGCTGCAAACGTGGAGCCCAACTCAGAGCATTTGCATCAACCCTGATGGGATCGATGAGAACATTATTCAAGTTCCACATCACGGCGTCTGCGATCATTACGGAGACTAACTCTGCAAATAATAGAATTTTTTTAAATCACGTGATTGTTCTTTCGTTTGCTCCGGTGTTTTTCAGCTGCAGCTGACGGAGACCCAAAAGAGTCCATTTATTTATTTACTTGTTTATTTATTTTAAAGCTTCAGGAAGGCTTCATTAAACTGGATACAGAGAGAAAGTAACCGGTTATGTCTAATATAATAAAAAAAAAACCTTATGGTGTCTCAGGGGGGGAATGTTAGCCTGGCAAGCCAGACCGAATATATATATTAGATATTTAACTTTGAAAAGCAAATTTGGTCTGGTTCACTATGGAAATGTTTCCACTGAAGCAAAAAAATAAAAAAGGTGGTGGTGGTGGTGGTGGTGGTGTGTGTGTGTGTGTGTGTGTGTGTGGGGGGGGGGGGGGGTAATTACAAATAAAAGAGTAAATATACAAGAAAAACATAAATTAGAAAATTATTGGATTCAAAATGCTGACATGTTCAATAATCAAAGTGTTGAAAAGTAAAATGTAAAACTATGAGGTGAAAAACACTGCATAAAACTATGTTTCAAAACAGCTTTAAACAAAGTGTGTTTGCAGAAGGCCACATGATGCAGGCCTGCAAAACACACACACTCTCTCTCTTTCTCTCTCTCTCTCTCCCTCTCTCTCTCACACACACACACACACACAAACACACACACACACACACACACACACACACACACACACACACACACACACACACACACACACACACACACACACACCTGGTACTTAATATGAGGGAAATTTGCGTAAAATATATCAAAAGCATAATTTTTAACAATGTTTTTTTTTGCATAAAAGCTTTATTCTGTTTGACCAAAATAATCATCGACTGTCACGTGATTCCGTTTGAAGTTGGAGATGCACCCTGATCAGTTTATCATGAATACTTTCTCCAGTTTCCCACTAACGTCCAGTCTGACCACATTAATTCAGTCTTCGATTATTTAGGTCTAGTGGTAAACAATGCTCTGATCGATTTGCTGGACATGGGAGAAAAAAGGAGGAGGGGGATTAAAGGGAGGAAATGGAGGAAGGCTTTTCTAGTGTCATGATTTTATGAATCATTCATTTGTAACAGAACAGAAAATGTCACTGACATTATTCTTAAGACATATTTAAATAAAAATGTTTTTATAAACCAATTTATTTTTATTATTGTAGAAAAGTTTTTTATTTTTCCTAAATCAAAACTTTTACAAATCAGCGTGGGCAGCCCACTGTGATGTTTTAATTAATTAATAAATAAAAACACAACTTTAGAGCAAAAAGTTGATTTCACAACTGTTTAAAATAAATTTTCAAAATGAAAGTCACCACACCTGTCTGAATTATGAAGCCACTGTGAAACCTTCTGCGCAAATATTACTTTTATTAAAATATTAGCAAAACTCTAGATTTTACTATAAATTGATGTTATTTCTGATAGCACATTCCAGACCTTTTAATATTTTCTTTCACCAAACATTTAACCACAACAGTTAAAATATATTTATTTTCTATTTGTCAATTTACTTTGAAAGCATGTTTTAAATTAAATATTACTAAAATAAAATGTTATTTTGAATGACAAACGATTGTATTATTGACAGCAGCTACATTTCCCCAATTTTGAATATTTATTCATTGTAATTTTTGCCCCTAAAAACAAAGTTTATTATTTCTTCTTTTTTTTATGCAGCAGGACGAGTATCCTGATGAGTTCCAAATAAATTGATTAAGGTTGATTAAAATGGATTTCCGGTGCGGTCGTTCGTGGATTTAGCACATCAACAAATTCAGGGAAATGTCAGCAATCTTTTATAATTATTAATATAATTAAAGATGCATAAACTCTTCATTAAAATCATCCACGTCTGAAAAACATGCAAACTTTCAGCAGATTTTTTAGCTTTTATATTTGAATTTTAAAAAAATTCTTAGGAGTTTTGTCGTGTTTTTATGTAAAAAATTATAAAAAATATTGACTTTTTGTAACAACACATGAAAATAAAGCGTTTAAAAAATCTCTGACTTGTTTTGTATTCTTTATTGTATTGTGTGAGTTTGCAGACTAGAAACAACATCTATGACACTTTTGGTTTCACAAATGAGTGAAATTGGGGCATAATTAATCTCTGGAACTAACATTTGAATAACATGTATTATTTATTCCCAGATTGTTCTTCCTGAAACGCTGAAAAAAATCATAATTTAGATCATTTTCCGCTTCCTGTTTCAAACAGGGAGTCAATATCCAATTCCAAACAACCACCACGCGCATGCGCTCCATCAATTATGACTCACCAATAAGTGATTACGTTTCATCGGTGATTAAACAGATGATCTGGGAGGAGGTTAGAATAAAGTGAAATATTCTCCTCCTCCACCCTGTTGCTGCAGCTTGGTGCCGGAGATGTTTGCAGGCCTTCCGCTCCTGCATTCCCAGCACGTCCGTGGCTGCAGAAAACACCTCCAGCTTCTGCTCGTTTTTCCCCTCCCTATAATAAATATGAATTTATGAATTTTGACAAGCCGCGGGCTGCAAACTCGTCTGCAGGAGAGGAGCTGTTAGACTCTCTCCATCCTTAATCAGAACAAAGAAAGGGAGGGGAAAGTATATTTCTTCTCTTCTTCTGTTTGTTTTCCAGCTCATTCGTGGTCATTTTAGGGTCATAACTTTTGCCCTTTGACCCCAACGGTATCGGTTTAGCTTTCTGCTGTTCCTACATTAAAATGCAGGATTCGATCCACTGAAAAGCAAATCTGCAGCTGAGTTTTTTTAAACTAGTAATCTAGAAGAAATAGATTTTTTTCTAATTTGATGGTTGCATGTCAGACCTGCGCATAAAACCTGAAACTGCATCAGTTCGCCAGTTAAAGGACCGCATGTTGCATATGTTTTTCACCATGATGATTTTTACGCACAAAGTTTCAGTTTTTATCACGAGTGCGGCTGAATGTTTAGTCCAGTCACGACAGAACGCCTCAGAGGGCGCGCAACCTTGGAGGGTGAAAAGTTGGGTCGAATTCGAATTTTCAGGCCCCAGCAGGTGAACTTTCACCTCAACCTCCAAAAGACCCCTTTTTTTTCTGAAAAAAAAAAGCTTGTAGCCGTTGACCATTTTTACCTCCAGCTACTCGCCATCCACACACGCATCCCCTTCGTGCAGTCTGGGGCGGATCGATAGGGCAGCATCTGCTCCGGGAAGCCGGCGGTCCCACACCGCGCACCGCTTCGCTGTTTCCAAACGCCAGAGCTGCTCATCTCTGAAAATTAAACTGACAGACAGATATGATTAGTATGCGCGCGCTGCCTCCCTACTTTCTGTCTGTCTCTCCCTCTTCTAGGTTGGCACGCGCGTAAAACATGCAAGCACAGGCCCGAGCAGGCTTATTATTCAATTTATTGCGTCCATAGTAAAGGCACACAACCCAAAGGGGCGTGCGTGCACACGTGCAAAGGTCTGCGTCCACAAACGCAGGCATGCATGCATGCGCGTTTACTCGTTTGACAAATTGCACGTACCAACCACACTTGTAATTATGAGTACAGTTCTCACGAAGTTGCATTTATTGGACGTTACTGCACACGCGCACACGCTCACATTAGGGCCTGCTCTGTGGAGAAGCAGCAGGTCGCGGGTTTTATGGAAGTCACACAAAAAATGGGGGGGGGGGGGGGGGGGGGGGGTCCTCTTTGATATTGTTGAGGGTTTTTCCAGAATGAAGTGATTGAACAAAGCCGAGAGCATCACAACAGCAGACATTGGAGGAGAGGACTTAAAATCTAAATAAGTAAATAACATTCATTAAGAATTATTTTCTGTAAAAAACACTAATAATAACACATGAAGTGGATTCTTATTTCCTTTATTGAGACTTTTCATTTCAAGTACTCAAAATTCATCCTTAATTGTAATTTTTAGATTATTTTCTAGAGTTATTGCCACATAATAATAATAATAATAATAATAATAATAATAATAATAATAATAATAATAATAATAATAATAATAACATATTATTTGTGATAACCTCAAAATGTGACAACAGCATCACGTGATCCATGAAAACACAAAACGATATTAAACAGCTTGCAAAAAGAAAGAATCCATTGGTCAGACGCGATAAACAGCGCAGCGCAGCAGGAAGTCGTGCATGCAATCAGCTGAAGGAGTCTTAACCTGTGAGGTTATGAGAAACGGAGCACCTCCACCCCCCTCCTGAAGAGAAAGGGTTAATTGGAGTAGGAATTTCATCGCACATCTGTCAGATTTTTAAGGCCGTGACGCACTGAAAGCTGGGAGTCAATGTGAGCCGGGGGGAGGGGGGATGGGAGGGGGAGGAGAAGGAGAAAGAGTTGGTGGTGAGATCGATGAAGTGGCAGGCAGAGAGGGAAGAGGAGGAGGAGGAGGAAAATCTCACGAGATAATGAAAGAAAAAGAGGCGAGCTGCTGGAGTGAGAGCAGGAGCGCAGACGCGGAGATATTTCTGAGGAGCAAAGACTGAAAATAAACGCCGGGAGAGCGAGGAGCGCGAGGGAGGTCTGTTTGCAACCGCAGATGTGTGCTTTTTCTTTATTTCCGCTCCCCTGCGCTGTGGTTTTGGTGAATGTTGAACCCCGGGGCGCAGCGGACCAATTGTGTGAATCCGTAGGTCTACTCGGCGACACAGTCGGGGAGATGCTCAGGGCGGACCACAGCCGCGGACGCGCTCTGAGAACCGGGTAGGAAAAAGGTAGGAGCTCAAATGTTTTCTTTACCTCAAAAATAATAATTTATTCAAATATTCCTGAAGATTTAAGAGCAGAAACAACCCGCTAATATTCACCTTTATTCCTAACTTTGCTTCTAGAATAACAATAATACTTCCAGTTTATTTAAGATGAGCTAAAGTTGAAGTAATCGCCGTTATCTCCGCGTAAAGCGCGGTGGAGATGTGTAAAAACGCTCTTGTGATTATGTTAATTCAGCACGCGCGTGCGTAAATGGTTCTAATAAAAGGAGGGAGCAGGCACGCGACTGTTTTCCTCCTCTTTGGTTTATATTTTACAGTAACAGCGCCTGTTTTGTGTTACGCAGGCACAAAAGCGACGCTCCTTCAGCCAGAGAACAGCTGAGCAGCAGAGACGCGAACAGCGCGCGGATGCTCCACAGAGAATAAAAGAAGAGCCGAGACTCCTCGTGCTGCTGCAGACTCATTCTCTGGGAGTTTGAGGGGAGTTTGAAGACAGTACTTAATGTTATCAGATAATTAATTAGACACCCCATAAGCCCGGAAATCAATTAATTCACAAATCAATAAATCCATAGTCTGGTGTAACAAGAGCCGGTTAGCCTGGCTGTTGAACAACAATAACAAGAGGAGGACAGCAGCAGCACACGTAGCCACCGAGTACACATTTATTTGCTGAAACCGAAGATGGATGTGGGTCTAGGGGAGATGTCCCTCCACGGCCACCCGGATCTGTCCCACAGCCAGGACGGCAGAGCCATGCTGCACTCCAGGGACCTTTCAGCGGCCTTCCCCAGGCCGTCCCTCGGCAGCTCCTCCATGTCTCTGGAACCGGAGCCCCGTCCGCCGGGTTATGACCACTCAATGTCGGCGCTGGGCTACAGCGGAGACTCCCCGTCCAGCTCCGGCAGCACCTACACCACCCTCACTCCCCTGCAGCCATTTGATGACAAGTTCCACCATCACCATCACCATCACCCCTGCCTCCCCGTCAGCAACGTTATTGGCAGCTTCACCCTTATGAGAGAAGATCGGGGCCTTGGCGCCAACTTCTACAACCCCTATGGCAAGGAGCTGGCTATGTCCCAAAGCCTGTCGCCCCCCTCCGCGGCATCAGGCCTGGGTTCGTCCATGCATGGCTACGGCAACCTGGGCAATAGCCCCAATGGCAATGGTGGACAGATGCTCCACAGCGGTTACGATGTCCACGGAGGGAGCCTCTTCTGCCGGACATCAGATTTCGGTCGAGAGATGTCACCGCCAGGCCTGGGGGGAGGCGATGTGTCAGTTGGACATCAGCTAAATAAAATGGAGGCTCACCAGCACACCCCCAGCCACCACCCTCACATCTACAGCCAGCACTACCAACCTCACCATCACCCTAGCCAGCAAACCGCCAAGATGGGCGAGCACCTCCACTCTTCCTCATCCGCCTCATCCTCGCCCGGCGAGGGCATGCTGCCCGGCTTGCAGGGCAACGGAGGCAGCGGCGGGGAGGAAATCAACACCAGGGATGTGGCCCAGAGGATCATCACTGAGCTGAAGAGGTACAGCATCCCCCAGGCCATCTTCGCCGAAAGGGTTCTGTGTAGGTCACAGGGCACGCTGTCTGACCTCCTGAGGAACCCCAAGCCCTGGGGCAAGCTCAAGTCTGGCCGCGAGACCTTCAAGAGGATGTCTCGCTGGCTGCAGGAACCGGAGTTTCAAAGAATGGCCTCGCTCCGGCTGGAGGGTAAGATCTGGCTTTGCTCTCTATATGCCTCACACATACACCCTCACCTTCACTCAGAAAGCACAACACACACACACTCTCTTTCCCCGTGTTTTCCCCAAACACCTCCCTTCTCCATGTCTTCCCAAAAAATACTCTTCAGCGATCAGTATGCAGCACAGGTTCACACATGAAGAAAACCAAAAGCATCACTCGGATGTTTCTGCTCTTTGCTCTGACAACGTCCAACTGCTTCGTCTGTTCTCTAATCAGATATCAATGATGAAAACTTAGCAGCACATCGAGGACGGTTTGACTATAAAAGGGGACCAAATGCAGCGTTCCTTTGTTTACTTTGCTCCCAAACACCCCCTATTGATTGGTACAGTAGCCAGTAGCCACAATGAAAAAAAAAGGCACCTCAGACATTTGCCCTCCTCTCAAATGAACCATGAAGATCAGCGTGAGCAGCGGTTGGCAACTTAATCGCTTTTGAGCCAACCAAATGATTTGAACAGATATGCCATTCTGGAGCAATTGATTCATTTGAGCCATGATTTATATCTGCTCAGCGCCGGCCCTGAAGTTGACTTGGCAAGGCACCTGATGCAAATGAGACCCGAGAGTCCGCCAGGCATCTGTTATCAACGCCGTCACCGAGGCAATTACTGCGAGACTAAATAAGGATGTTCTGCAGGTTTGGGGAAAACGGGTGCACGTTGGCGTGTTTTTACTTTTAAGCTATTCCTCGTCGGCTTACGTATGTACAGATTTTTAGTGCAAAGATTTAATTTTTTGAAAGGCACATTGTAATCTGCTGCTTGACATTTAATATTCTTTGGGGACGTGGATTGAAGACACGACAGCACGCCGTACAGTGCCGTGTTACAGTGTTGTCCCTCCACGGGGACCGAGGGCCCATCTGATACACGCGGCACGCAGAGAAATCCAAGCGAGCACAGTAATATGAGACGAGCACAGACGTGTGTGTGTGTGTGTGTGTGTTTGAATGTGGCGTGCTCACTGCAGGGGTCTTTGAGCCGTGCGTGTGTGCGAGCCTGCCCAGCTCATCACTGCTTTTCGCTCTCTGTCAGCAGCTCGACTGATTAAGCCCAACAACACAATGGGGTTCATAGGTAATGATTGTGCACTCTTGCAATCCCTTCGCCATTATTGATCTTTGATTGTTCAACTCCGAGAGCACATGTGTACATCCTCCATTCAGCAAAACGCAGCGGCAATCACGAGCAAAACATCTTATCTGGAGATAAGTTATCTTTGGGTTTGTTGTGCAATTTGGCCTCAAAACGTGGCGTGTTTAATCCAATCGTGTTAACGTCATCGTGGTGTGTGGACGCTCTGTATGCAGACAACGCTTCTATTTAGCTGGTCCTGGAAAAACCACAACACGCTCGTTGTGATCAAACGTCAGGACCCAATCACCCTCTTCCTCCATTTTTACAAACACAAACATTATTTCGGTGAGTCAGTGTGCCACGTCTGAGCAGCCGATCAATCAGACTCATAAAAAATTAAAGCCTACACAGAGAAGTGTTTTAATGTTTGACATTGCTCCCCTCTCTCTCTCTCTCTCTCTCTCTCTCTCTCTCTCTCTCTTTCTCTCTCTCTCTTTCTCTCTCTCTCTTTCTCTCTCTCTCTCTCTCTCTCTCTCTCTCTCTTTCTCTCTCTCTCTCTCTCTCTCTCTCTCTCTCTCTCTCTCTCTCTCTCTCTCTCTCTCTCTCTCTCTCTCTCTCTCTCTCTCTCTCTCTCTCTCTCTCTCTCTCTCTCTCTCTCTCTCTCTCTCTCTCTCTCTCTCTCTCTCTCTCTCTCTCTCTCTCTCTCTCTCTCTCTCTCTCTCTCTCTCTCTCTCTCTCTCTCTCTCTCTCTCTCTCTCTCTCTCTCTCTCTCTCTGCTCCCACACACTCTAAAACTGCATATTTAGTTCTTGGCAAAGCCACAATTTAGACAGCTCGGCACTTTTCTACATAACCTACTTTCCGAAGGGGGTTGTTTTGGTTTTTTTTCTTTCTTTTTTTTTTCCTCCCCTGGCCAACCCCCTTTTGTTTAATTACAAGCCTCTATTGATTTCCATGGGAAAGAGCAGCACGCTTTGCCCACACACACCTCGCTCCCATCGGCAAATCGAGACTGGAATTAGAATGCGCTGTGCCCTGTGCTCCCCAGTCTGAAGACAGCTCAAGTGCTCTCCGCTCCACGCCTCAAGTTTTAAGATGATCCTCCTTAATGCGGCACTCGCTTAAACACATAGACGGCCCTTTAGAGTCTGTGTTATTTCCATAACTATGTCTCTTGCGGAGAAAGCTGCACAGCTCTCCCCCTGAAGCTTGAATCGCAGTAATTATGGAATGCAGTCGCTGCCATTTTGTCTTTTCAAATAGCCGTCGTTCTGCAGAGACACTTTGCAAAAACATGGAGGAGGTGATCCCTCGGATTCATCCGCAGCATCTAGTTTGTGTGTGCGTGCTCTATGGATTACTGCGCCGCATATGAGATGCATCTTCAGGCCGACCTCGGGCTGCGGAGGAGGCAATGAGAATTTAGTCACAGAAGAGGGCGGGATAAAGACCGCGCAGCCTCTCTTTGACACTTAAAGTCAAGGAGGGGATCAGAGCCTGTAACTTTAAAGATGATGGCCGAAGCCCTTGACTAAAGGCCTGAGTGAAAAGGAAAGGTCAGTGCGGTTTACGTGTCGTCTCCAGCGCCTGCACCAACCCCCACAGCGATGTAAAACCACAAAGCCTCGCCCGCCTCTCCACGTACAAGTTCACGCTCGTCTTGTGTAAGCTCAAAGGTCAACGCCAATTCCAGGTTTGCATACGAAGAATCACAAACAGTCGCAGCGCAACATCAGACAAACGTTGCTTTTGTTATTAATCTGACCCTTGCAGCTTCCCAACTCCAGCGCTGAAGGGGTTAACCAGCCTCTGTGGGTCGAGAAGTCTGAGCTGCACAGATTTAATCAATAATTTCTATCAGCCCCTGGCCCAAGAAATCAGCAGGGGGTGGGGGGGCTGGAAAGAGAGGACGAGGAGGGAAGGGCTGGGGGGCTTCTGGCTGCGAGGAGGGGATGCAGGTTTAGACGCCGGGGGGTAGGGAAAGGACTTTCGATCACGTTTCAGCAACACGAGACAGGGGCATACATCATGATTAGGGGCTGTTCCCACGATCATAAGAAGCCTATAGGGGAATATTTATATCTGCAGGAGTAGCCTCAGTGCCGGGGATTTATAGCATGGTAATTGTGAGCCTTTTACACATGATTACAGCATAAGGAAGCATTTACTTAATGGCCGACGCTGAGATCGTCTGTGAGGCAGAGGGGCGAGGACGGGATGGAGGCGAGGAGGAGGAGGAGGAGGAGGCAGGGCACAGCGACTCCTCCAGCAAGCTATAAATCCACGCTACAAGCAAGCTATTCGACGCTATCATGTCATTCCTTTCATTACTACACGAGCCGAGAGTGCACCACTGTATACGCTCGTCCATCCCATCCCCCAACCCACAAATACTGACGACGAGGGCGGTGTAAGACCCGAGAAAAATGTAGCATTTGGAGGAAAAATAAACAAGTCGAGGAAAGAAACATTTCTCTTGTGGTGATATTGACACGCTGCTCAGCCTGTTCAGATTTTAATGAGACGCGGTTCAATAACTCTCAGAAATGCAAACGAGCTCTTGATGCCCTAAAAGCTAACAGGCCCCTGTAATCTCTAGTAGACAAGAGTGAGTCCCGAACATTTCCTTCAGATGGCGATTCTAGAGTAAAATGTTCTCAGGGAATTCAGATTTATATTCACGTCCACTGGAGAGCTCGAGTTTCACAAACTCAGCTGGATGTTGGAGCGATCAAAACCCAGCAGCAGCTCTCACACCGAGGCCCAACGCCGCTGTTGTGATGCCGCCCGTGTGGAAAATGGGAAAAGGTGGGCAGTAAGGTCACGCTTGTTTCTCGAGCACACAGCTAATGAGAGAAATTTGCTGGTGTGGGTTGGAGCAGTGAAGACTCGGTCATACAGTAAACACCAGCAGCTGCAGCCTTATATGAAACGTTTCTCACAGGGAAGCAGGAAACCGATCAATTAAATGCGTCAGGACTGTTTGTGAGAGCGAAAGGCATCAGTAAAGGTTTTTAAAATGTCTGGTTTGGCTAGAAGCCGTGATTTTGTGCTCAAACACGTTCCTTTTTATCAGTAATAAAAGAATAATCCAATTATTGACGTTGAATTATTTTGCAAATGTTCATTTATTTCAATAATTCAACTTAAAGGTGAAACCAATGCTTGAGATAGATTCATTCCATGTAAAGCCAGATATTTAAAGCCTCATTTGTTATAATTGTGATGATTATGGCTTACATCTTATATTAAAAGGTTCAATATTCTAGACTCAAGGTGTCACACTTTAATCATCTAATGAATGCAAAACACCTGCAAAGGGTCCCTGAGCCTTTAGATGGTCTCTCAGTCGAAGGTAAATTACAATTTAAATGGACTTTTGCAACATATTCTAATTTTTTCAGTTTTACCAGTTTTGTCTTTTAAAGATTCTTCAAAATTAATTAAAAAAAGAAGTTATTTCTCATAAAAAAGGGTTCTTTTTTTAATACAAAAAAGCCTAAAAATAATTGTTCATTTAACTTTTTTGTAATTAACATTTTTCAGATTTAACTCTCCGACACTTCACTGTAATAATCTATTCACCATTTTAAATTTTCAGTTCTTTTATAAAAACATTTTAAGAGGAAAAATCAAAAAATAAATTGACTTCATGATCATTTAATAACACAAAAACTATATTTATTTATATATTTGACACTGTCTGAGGTCTTTCTAATCCCAGATTGCTAAATTTACCCTTTCACCCATGAATTATGAAATCTTCAATCAGGACATTTTTTTACTAATGGAACAAATTTCAACAGACATTTTTAAATTGAATTGAAAAAAAAAAAGTATTACATGTCCAGTTCAGTCCGGTTCTGAAGCTTTAATATTTTTGGCTTGACCCACTGTAGTCCAGTGAGGAGGCTCAAAGGCAACAACAGCTTTGTTTAACCCCAGTAGAAACCATTTAAGCAGCTGTCCACTGTAGAGACAGTTACGCATTAAAAATGCACATCTGTCACACTTAGATGAGTATAAAGCGATCTGTGTCGGTACAGGAGATGTTTATGTGTTGGTGCTGCTGGTGTGTGCACAAACTCCAGTGCTTACTCCTAGAAACATCAGATACCATCAGCAGAACGGTCCCCCGACAGTCTGATTGAAACCTCCTAAAAGTGTGCATTTAGGGAATTGCACGCCTCCCCCAAATATGTTTTTGTCCACTTAAGACTTCTGAACACCCTGAGCCATGCCGACTCTGCTTGTCTCCCTCACCCCTGACGTCACCCTTCCTAAACAGAAAATAAATGAGTTCCGCCTGAAGTGATTATTACTCACCGGCTGCCGCCACATGCAAATGACTTTTATGTGAAACTAATGATGCTGTATAGTGTCCACTAAGGGGGGAGGAGACAGGGAGGAAGTGGAGGGAGATGGATGGAGAAATAGGAGGGGGGTTGGGGGGGTGGGGGTGAGGAGTTGGTGAGGTTGGTGTTGTGTTTCCTGTAAATACAGAATTACAGCGTGTTAGAGGTGACGGGCTCAGCCATATTCATGCAGAGGATCATGCAGCCTGAATTCAAAATGCTGGTCTGAGTCTGAAGGCGGCCCACTCACTCGCCACTGAACACAACGGGCTCCGAGTTGCAGGTTCTTGGTGTTTTTGTTTTAATTATTTAAATTTCAGACCTTTTTTCGTGAGCGAATATTGATTCTATAATTGAGCAGGCCGCTGTGGCCGCAGCAGTGTTTAACCCAGACCCCGTGTTTTGATTTTGCTGCTGATGGATGCACGGCTGCCTTGGATGAATAATACGAGCAACACCAATATGAAAATCTCCATCGGACTTTTTCACCTCGGTCCCCTATGTGCACCGTTTGAGCATCAACAGCTTTAACACTTTAACAAGAAACAATGCATCTTAACACCCCGCGGGATACAGACCCAGAGTTTTACATCAGCTATCGTCTGCAAGCAGAGGCGCTCCTTATTAATATGTAGTTATTTAACATTTATCATTAACCTATCAGTGAATCTATGCAGATTTTATGTGTGAATCTGAGGCAGACTTTCCTCTGCTGCAAATATAAATAAAAGCAAATTCAATTTCTGAATAAGGATCTTTTAAAGAAATGTGTTTAGTGATAGCACCAGACTTGAAAAAAAAATCATTAAAAAAGAATGAATAAACATTAAAAAGACATGATTGAAGACATCAGCGTCGGCTTTGATGTGATTTTTCCTGCTCCTTTTATCACCGGCAGCCATCAGCAGCTCACTGGCAACAAGACGTGAAAGATTAAACGTCTTGATTCCTTGACGGCACAATGAAACAAGCTGCTGATTCATCTCTTTCAACTAATCAAACTTGCTTAACTAATCTGTTTTCTTTCAACAAATCCACTTTCCCTCAGCCTAATCCATTTGTCCTAGTTAGCCAGCCAGCCTGTTAGCTAACTCCTGTTTTTCTTAATACGTCTCTCATCCATATGCCTGCAGCCTGCAAGCGCAAGGAGCAGGAGCAGAGCAAGCTGGAGCGCAACCAGGGCCCCAAGCGCACCAGGCTGGTGTTCACAGACCTGCAGCGGCGCACGCTCATGGCCATCTTCAGGGAGAACCACCGCCCCACCAAAGAGCTGCAGGTCACCATCTCCCAGCAGCTGGGCCTGGAGCTCTCCACCGTCAGCAATTTCTTCATGAATGCCCGCCGACGCAACCTCAACAAGTGGGCAGACGAGGGGCGCCCCTCCTCCACCGGCTCCTCGGGCTCCAGCGTTTCCTCCTCCGCAGTGTCTTGCAGCACTGCGTGACGACAGGCCGCCGAGGAGGTGCACTGGGGAGGGCACTGAAGGAGCAAGGGGGCACATAGACTGGTCTGGGTGGAGATCAGCAGTTACAAATGTCCTCCTCGTTATCAGAAGGAGCGACGGAGCCAGCAGTTAGAGATGATTTAACGAAGATGAAGCTTTGTTTTCCCCAAACCAAAGTCGATCGCCTCTTTGAAATAGAAAGAGGCGATGCCTAGAATGATACGAGTGCAGGATATGAGTTCCTGCTTGTATAGTCAAGGGTGCAGAGATGATTCGACTGAGAGAAGATCCACACCCGCACATAGGCCCATCGCATTGCATTATTTTGATTATGTAGGTTAGACACAATGAGGGTGTCACAAATCAGGAGGAAGCATATTTTGATGAACCTTCATGAACTTTTATTCTCATCTCTCCAAACGTGAAGAATCAAGAGGAGAAGTCTGCTCACACCTGGAGAGCTCCATTTGTAACCTTTTAATCAAAAGTGGTCACCATCATCCAAAGATGTTAATCTACCCCCTAATGTTCCCTTTTCCTCCTCGAGAATCAAGGAGGCAGAAAAGGCTTTCTTTTTTTTTAATTCCTGTTTTTTTATGTGAAGAAATCAATTCCCCTTTCTTAGCATGTGTTTCCATGGTGATGGTTCCCAGGACTGTTTGGTGCTGTTCGGAGCCTGGAATAATCAGGAGGGTTCTGTAGTGTCCGTAAACCCCCGACTGTCAATCACTAACCGTCAACAAGAGCATCTACGGCGTTTTGTCAAAATGGTCTCGCCTTGAATTAATCAGAGGTTTCAAGAGGGATCTACAGTTTGGTGCATCTCGACATACGCCGGGATAGAATCAATAAACACAAGTAGGACGCCCAAGCAGACTTGTTGATGCAACCGTTTAGCTTTAAGACTCTCGCCGAGCTTCCAGAGGAAAGCTCCACAGCCATTTTCGTTTACTCGAAACCAAGCCACAAAAAAAAAAAAAACCCCAGAAGGGAGCAAACCCGTCGGAACAGAGAGGTTTCTAGAGAAGACGTGTATAGTGACATTTAAGTATTTTTTTCCAAATCATTTCCAAACAACTGTACGCACCTCTGCTCCATTCTGAAGTCTTTTTTTACAGATGTCTAGAAAAATGGAGGAATGTGATTCTTTCTGCCCTTTTTGTACAGATTTCAAGCACATTGCTGTATTTATAGAAACACGTTGGAAGTGCGGGGCCGTTTGTTTCAGCCCCGCTGACGTTTAAGGTCGTTTTTATTTATTAATTTATTTTTTTTGGGTCCACAAAGGAAAGGCTTTAACACGCCTCCTTTTAGCCGGTAGATAAATCAAACCTTTCCAAATGCAATTACTGATCTGATCACCGTAATTATTTCTGCATTTGTGTATTTATTGTTTTCTCTTTTCCCTTCTGTATTTATTTGCTAATTTATTGATGCTATCTATATGCTGTAAGTATTTATTTAACACTGCTCCGTATGTCTGTGTGATACTGAAGACTTTTTTCTGATGGGCACTTTTAGCTGTAGAATCCCATCGTAATACCAAAGATTAACATTGCCTCCCTGAATGTACGGCCTGAATCCCCGACCCCTGATCCCGATCCCGACCCAATCCAACCACCCCGTGATGTTGAGTATCTCTCGATCTTATAGGCCTGGCCTTTCTCTTTTTGTTGTATTTTGTAGGTTATTGGGGAAGACTTGCAAATGTCTCTGCCGTCAGATCTTAATGCCAAGGCCAAAGCTTGTTTGAATGTTGTGATATTACTTATAATTAATAATCCTATGAATAGTAATGACGACAAAGATGGCGTGGCGACGCTTGGGCTTTAGAAGTTGTGAGGCTGGATTTGGAGCGATGCCATCTGGAGGAGTGTGCAAAGTGTCTGGGGACCCGCTTAGAGTCCTTCAGGGTCACATGCAAACGTGTGTGCTGCTGTTTGTCTGCTTGGCTAAACGTGCATGGTTGTGACAGCCCCCCCCCCCCCCCCCACGCCGTACCTGTGGAGTGTGGACACTCACGTCCAACTCAGTGTGGTCTCACTGTCTCCCCCGTCTTCATCTTAAGCTCTTCTGCCAGTTGTCTCAGTTCCACCAGGATGCCTCTTACCTTTCTTTGTTTGAGATATTGTTTAGATATGTTCCTCTGTTATTCTTAGAGGTGCACTAAAGCCAGTGTCTCTCCGGGGTGCGATTATGGACAGAACATTTCAAGAAAAGGTGCAAATTTTTGATTTCACTCATGCTGTTTTGGGAGTTTCCAGGTCACGTGGAGCATGTGACAAACTGAGAACCAACTGTAATATTCATGGAATGCTCATGCAGAAGTTTTTGCTAAAATTTTGCTGCAAAATGTCTTAATTATTTTTCAGTATGGTCAGAATTTACTCCTGAGTTCATTTTTTATGGGTTTTTTTGTTATACAGGGTAAAAGGAGCTCATTTTTACCTTAGCTAACATGTTCCAACGTCTACAGCCGCCATCGTCAGAGCTATCCCCGATATTGTTGGCGTCCCTTCCGTTTATCTGCGGGCAGCAGAGGACGATGTCGCCCTCCACTGCCTGCACCCCCTCCGCTGATCACAATGTCCCATGAGTATGCATACTCTAATCTCTAATCCATAATGGACTGGGAACAGAAATTCAAAAGATGGATCAGGAAGGCGATCGAGATAAGGAGATGTGGATCCAGAAGTATGAGCAGGGACAAAGGAGTATCCACGCTGGACTTCTCACGGGACATAGCGACCAACGGAGGAGACGCGGGCAGTAGTCCGCAGTTAAACGGAAGTGACGTCACTAACATCGGCAATAGCTCTGACAAAGGCGGCAGTAGACGTCGGAACATGTCAGCTAAGGTAAAAACAAGCTCCTCTTACTCTGTGTATAACAAAGAACCACAAAAAAATGATGTTACTCCTAAATTGTTTGACATTTCATAAGGAAACCCCAGATTTTTTTTTTGACGGAATTGTGTTTTTGTTCAGAAAAATATTGCCATCCACACGATTGAAACAAAAATGCTGAAGTACTCACACCACAATATTTCTTTAACAAACCATCAAAATACAGAGAAAAAAACATAGTTATGATAGTTTATTTTCATTACCGATGCCCATATGTAAAGGTCACGGTCAGCCGATGGCTGATATGTGCTGTCGATTGTTGTGGCCCATTTTCATAGCCGATATCTAGATGTTTTCCACCCTATTTGCATGTTAAAATGTCACTAATAACATCAGTTGATGTGCAGAATTTCTGACGACGAATCGGTTTTGGGCGTTGAATTTAAACAACTGTAAAAGTCAGATATTTAACTAAAGTTAGTCAAACAAATCAGTTAATGGAACCAAAAATGCATTTTAGTTAAACATTTAGAGCATTCATTATCCAAATGTTAGTCAGGAACGTAAATATACTTTTAAATTCAATTCTGCAGCAGCACCAGGGTGTCCAGGGATGTGCCTGACCTTAAATTGGTTTATTAAGGGGTACATCAGCCAACTGATAGATCGGTCTATCCCTAAATCTTAGCTTGACTAAAAACTTTTTTATTTCTTTCATAATATTGTTTACTCGTTTTCATTGCTGTCTTTTGAGTGATTTAAAAAATGGATTTGCATGAAAAAGCCTCCGTATCTCCCATCTACACTGATGCTTCACACTTTTATATCGCTACTTTGGAAGGGGTTTCTGAAAAAAAAAATTTTTTTTCAACAAAAATATCAGTTTATGTGTAGGAGAGAAGTAGTAAGTAAGGTAATTTCATTTATATAGCACTTATCACAGATATAGAATCACAAAGTGATTCACACAGATCAAAACTAAATAAAACTAAGTCATTAAATCATAACGATCACAATACAGAAATAGATCAGATCAGAAAAATAAAGTCATAAAATTATAAAATTTCATAAACAGATGAAAGATTACTAATTTGAGTTAAACATGAGAAAATGAAAGATTTAGGTAAAAGCAGCTTTAAATAAAAGGGTCTTTAGCTGTTTTTTAAGTGTCCAGACTGTCAATGCTACATAAGGATAAAGGAAGATCAAACACATCAGAAAATCCCAGTTTTAAGAAATATCTGCAGTAGTGTGGATTGAGATAATCGTGTACCTTTTTCAAGCATGTTAAAATAGCGTCAACAAGAGCGAGGCCCTGCAATTAAAGGGAGTGTCAAGTGTTTTGAGACAACTGGAGCTCGCCTCCCAGGTTCCAGTCAAAGTTTGCCGCCAACAGTCTCAGCCCAGTGAGATACTGGTTTGGATTTGAGTGTTTCTCTCCAGCCTTCTGTGCTATTGATGTTTAGATCTTCCTCTTTTTGGAGCCTTTAGTATCTAATATTTGTTTTGCACAGACATAAAGCACCAATCCTGATCATTTCGATCTCCTTGAATGCTTCCCCTAGTCCTTCGAGGTTCTCAGAGCAGCTTTGCGTAGCACAAATGTTTAGATTTTACGTTTTGTGTGATAGAAGCATAAATCAGGACCAAAGACCTTGCTCTCTGACTCTTGTGTAAATGTTTCCAAACAGTAACGAGGCTGACACGGCTGTATTCCACCCTCGCTCTCCGTCTCATTTTCTCTTCTCTTCAGCGTTAGAAGAGGCGGTTTGGTCTAGCCCCCTTCACAGCGTGCACTTGAAAGACGAGCGGTCATTAAAGAGGCCATCGACTTTTTCGCCGACTTCAAAGGGGAGGCTTTTTTTCCCCCCGTCTCCTCTCTGGGTCCGTGGGCCGAGGTCCGCTGTTGGCCAGACCTGTGGGCTTTAGGGGGGCATTCAAAAAGGGGTGGGCGGGGGTGGGTGGGTGGCTGGTGTGAGAGATCAGAGAGGAGGCAGAATCATCCAGAATGAGGATGGTAGTTGTGGTGTGTTTGTGTGTAGAAGGAGTAGAAATAGGAGGGGGTTGTTTGAGGAACAGGAG
Organism: Nothobranchius furzeri; assembly: GCF_043380555.1. NCBI lineage: Eukaryota > Metazoa > Chordata > Actinopteri > Cyprinodontiformes > Nothobranchiidae > Nothobranchius > Nothobranchius furzeri. The sequence continues at coordinate 65,949,974 of NC_091745.1, forward strand.
GTGTTGGAGTAGCGGGGCATGGAACTGGATTAAACTTTAATGAGTGACAATTGTAAGCATGCTGAGAGCTAAAGGGGGGTGCTGGAGAAGGGGTGAGGGTGGAGAAAAATTAAAAATAAAAGAGGTTGAAGGCCGACCCCTGTCAGGGTATCAAAGCTGAGGTGACACCTTTCAGGTCTCCCTTTGTCTCTCTGACCAGGAGCCTAAAATGGAGACAGAGCCACCTTCTGCTCTGTGTCAAGCAGGGAAGCTCATCCTTCTCTGAGCATAGGAGGCAGGAGGGAGGGGGGTGCTGCAGGTGAAACCGTTTGAGCCTGCAGCACCCCCTGGTGTCACGTCCAACCAAACCCTGAAGTCAGGAAACAAGCCAAATAGTTTCGAGTATCTTTCAACCAAAAAGGAAAACTACCAAAGAGGAACCGGTTGTTTTGAGCAGCTTCCTGTCAGAGCTGCAGTAGCACTCAGAGGACTTTCTGTGGGTAGAATCAGTATCATAGAGCTGGAACTGAGACACTGACACAAGGCCATGTCTTCAGATGGACGTCTTTAGACTGTAAGCCCCGGTGTCTCCGTGTCTGTCCCCATGCCTTTTCCCTTCGTGTCCACAAAGACTTTACCCATCTACCTCAACTGTGTGAGATGTTGTGTGAAAAAGATATTTCTTAACCAAAGAATCCATCCTGTCAGGGTGTCTGTCGATCTAAACTATCTGTCTCGTCTGTCCATCCGTCTCTTCTTCATCATGCCTTGAACTCCAAACCAAATGTGCTGGAATCAATCCAAAACAGGAGCCAAACGAGGCTCCCGTCCAGCCAAAGCTGAAGTCTAGTACGCTAGTGTCCCATCCATCCATGTTCTGTATATAAATCTAAAGTCATTCTCAAGACCAAAAAAACCAAAAAAGGAGGTGACAATCTAAGCAAGGAGGTTCTTGCTGTAATCAACGTTGCCTGTTCCTTGTTTTCCATAAAAAAAGGAATTAAGCCCAAGAGGCTCAAGAATCAAGCTCTCATCCTGAAATAAAAAAGGTCAAAGAAGACAAGAAGCTATTTTTCCACATTTGTAAGCCGCCCCCCACCCTTTCTCCCTCCCCCGTTATTTCCTGATGTTTAGTGTAGTAGAAATACTGTTTGATCCCACTGTTGTAAGTAGGAATTAATGAAATCCATACAAAAAGCTTTAAGTGAGGAAGAGCTAGTGTTTGGGTCCGAGCCCCCACCCCACCATGCTTTACCGTGCCATTCTTGTCCTTGTGTTAGACTTCCTCTTATGAATGTGGCTAACCAACCAAAGGCTTAAAGTAAAAATAGAAAAGATACACAACACTTTAAACATCAATCATGGTGGGACGTTTTGTATCAACAACTAAAGAAAATCCCTTTGAATACCTCATGTGAAAATTGTTTGTTGTGATGTTGCACTAAAAAATAAAAATGACTCATTTGTAACCCAACGCCATGACTCTGCTGATGTTATTTGGTCTGTTTTTGTAGAATTTGGAAACAAAGATTTGCAGGATTTTATTCTACTAAATGGAACATCGATCAATTCCGTTTTTGAAACAGACTTTAAAGCAGCAATCTGGAGATTTCCCCCTTTTGGGAATTGTGTGATTTTTTTAGTAACACTTTAGGGAACACAAATTAACCATTAAGTAGCTGCCAATTAATATGCATATTAGTGGACTGCTAAGTCTGAACTAGTCAATATTAAGCACTTATTAAGAGCTTATTATTAATGCCATAATTCTAACATTAACAGGCCCTAAATTAAGAGTTTTATCAAAATAAGCCATTCATAATGGTTTGCTAACTGAAAGTAAATGGTTTGTTGCTGATTAACACACATACTAATTAGCTCAAATCAATATGTGGCTTTTAACAAAGTAATTCACGGGGAACATATTCTTGCATTTAAGTGGTTAATTAATACTAAAGGTAATTAGGTATGAACAAAATCTGACTTTAGAATGGGGAACATATTCTTGCTTACAAGTGGTTAATCGATTGTTGCTAAGGCTCTATTAACATGTGGAGTTTGGTGTTTATTTACATAATACCAGAACATAATATTTTTGGTTATTAACTATTCCCCATGAATTACTTCTTTAAAAGCCACATGGATTTGAGCTAATTAGTATGTGTGTTAATCAGCAACAAACCATTTACTTTCAGTTAACAAACCATTATGAATGGCTTACTTTGATAAAATTCTTAATTTATGGCCTGTTAATATTAGAATTACAGCATTGGTAAAAAGAACCTAATTATAGCTAAATAATGACTAATTCAGACTTAGCAGTTCACTAATAAGCATATTAATTGGCAGCTAATTAATGGTTAATTTGTGACACACATTTTGTGTTCCCTAAAGTGTAACCAATTATTTTTTGCTAAGCCCGCCCCCGTTCCGTAGAGCACCATGTAATTTGATTTGAAAGTCGCTAAGCATTAGCCAATAGGGTTAGACACCTGTTTATGTACAGATGTCAATCACAGAGTGTGGCCAGGCATTTGAGGATGTAGACTAAAGCAGAGTCTGCAAATTTCATAGATAAGAGAGTGTCATAAAATATATATATACATATATATATATACATATATATATATATATATATATACATATATATATATATATATATATATATATATATATATATATATATATATATATATATATATATATATATATATATATATATATATGCATTTGCTGTGGCATTGTTTCAATAAGCTGCAAACCCAGATGATAACACTGCCCCCGCAGGCTTGTACAGTATGCACTAGGCATGATAGGTGCATCACTTCATCTGCCTCTCTTCTTACCCTGATGCACACATCACTCTGGAACAGGGTCCATCAAGACTCATCAGATCAGTTTCTAATAAAGAGTTGGACAGTTCTTAACCCAGTTTTAATCATTTCTATAATCTCCTTAGATGTTTTCTCTGCTTGATGCATGCTAATAATGTGAACCTTCTCAAACAGACTAACAGATTTTCCACGACTACCAGATGTGTCTTTCCACATGGTTGTTAAAGACGTGAGAAGCAACCCATTGCACCAGTTGTAGGTAAATAACTTGCTGCCATGCAGTAATTATCCAATGGGAGGCTTTTATATATTTGCTTAGTTAATCCAGAAGGTTAAGACCACAAAACAACAGTCAACACCTAGAAAATTCTTTTGATTTACTGTTTTAAATCTAAAGCATGTCCCATTTGTTTACATGGAGGCAAGACTTTACATTTATACTAGAGCCAGCCCAGTCAGGTGTCACACATAAATACAGGATCATTATAATTTTGTCTTCGCTCTTGATTTCATTCTAAGTTCCAGGATTACTAGTTGACTATAACCTCACATTTTTTACATTTATTAAAAATATCTCTGATGTGTCTTTCTGTAAGAGAAAAGTATAAATCTGCCACATATGATAACTGCAAGTGTGAATCACTGTCTCGGCAAAGAAATCAAGTAGTTTTTCAAAAGTAAAAATACTAAATTAAAACATTAACATTACTTAAATTTTAACTGTTGAGTTGCAGCTAAAAGAAAATGTTTCATCTAATTCAGTTTGGCTTCAGCTACATGATGGGGTAACATCCGTAAAGAGCGATGCCACACTGATTGTTCTGGTCGCGTGCCATCCGGATGTATCCCTGATCTCCAAAGGAAGTCCCCCAGCTGGAAGCACAGAGCAAAGGGGAACAAATTAACTGAAATATTGATGAATCAGTAAATTTGTCTATTATAGATGAAAATGCTGGATGTAGAACAACACAATGTTCCAACAAGTTCTCTTCAAGTAAAAACCCAATACTGACTACATCAGTATGTAACTTTAGATGAAATAGGGATTTAAAAATGATATATTTTAAATAAAGTAAAAAAAAAAGATTGGTGACACAGAATTAAGTAAACTGAAGGGGGAAATTAGAAATTAGAGGTCGACCAATGTTGGTTTTTCTATTGCCGATACCAATGGCGATAAGTAGGAGACATGGTCAGCCAATGGCTGATATGTACTGACGATTTTCATGGCCAATATCTAGATGTTTTCCACCTTCTTTTCATGCAAAAACATCACTAATAACCAGTTGATGCACAACATTTCTGAAGCTGAATCAGTTTTTCAACACTGAGTTTAACTTACTGTTAAATTTGAACTTTGAGCACTTCTCAGTAGGTTGCAGTTTTTGGCCGATCACTGATCTTGAAAAAAACCTTACTTGCCGATACCGCTTCTTGCCGATACCGATTTTTGTTGATACAGATTTTGTCTTGACTAGAAGCAGGTTAGGTAGTTGTTTCAATTTTCTTTTATTAAAAAAAAACCCCAATATGAATACTCGTGAAACAATACCAGTTTCAACTGGACACGAGGTAATGTTCTCAAATATAAATGAGCATATTAGCATTGCTGTTTGAAATACAAAATCATATTTGTTTCTTTAGACTTTCATTACACTTTCATTTTTCTAATTTTTAAAACAAAACTTTTGTACCCATTTTGACACACTTGTCCAAAAAATGTATTCTATAGCAATGATTTGCTTTAACATTAACTAGGGGTGCACCAATTGCAGTCTTTCGCCGATCACTGATCTTGGAAAAAAAAAAAAAAAAACAGAGATCGGGGCAGATAGATCAGAGCACCCCTACTTCTCAGTATTAAAGTCAGACACCTAAAGAAAGTTAATTTACAGTATTTATTATGCAGATTTTATTACTGAACATAAAAATGCATTTAAATTCGACCCTGCAACAGCATCGGGCTGCCCGAGGACTTTAAATCGGCTTTACTAATGAAAAATATCGGCAGATGCCGATGTAAATATTGACCCAATATATCGGTCAACCAACTTATCGATCTACTCCTAAAGGAAATCAAAGAAAGCGTACATTATAAATTTAAGTTAAAGTCCCACTAGTTGTCTTATACACTGATGTGTGTGCAAAATTTGTTCTTCGAACAAACTCTGAAACCTTTTGGTGGTTTAACCCCCCAATCCAACCTCTTAAAGCTGAGTGTCAAGCGAGGAGGCATCGGGTCCCATTTTGTTAAAGTCTTTGGTATAACCCAACCGGGATTTGAATCCTGATCTCTCAGTCCCAGGGTGGACTCTCAAACCACTAGGCCACTGAGCTGGTAGCAAACAGGGCAGAGAAGATGCCTACCTGTTCTTCACCAGCCAATAATTTTGTCCGTTCAGAGCACCGTAGCCTACAGCCAACACTCCATGGTTCACTTTCTGGGTGCAGGACGGGTCGTTGTAAACTCCTGAAAAGACATAAAGGTGAATAAATCAAACATTTAGCAAATATGCTTTTCAACTATGACAGATTAGCTCAAATAGACAAGATGTTGTGACATTCTGCAACAATCTTACGTTCATTCCCGTCTAAAAACTTGATTTCATCTAAAATTCTGATTCAAATTCAGATAGAACATCAATAATCCCCCCAGAAAGGTTCCTCTGGGGAAATTCAGTTTCCAGCAGTAGTGCATCATCAGGAAAAGCAAAAAATAGTTTCACAATAAGGAAAAGGTCGAGATGAAACAAAGGAAAGAAGCATATAAGCAACACAAGAAAAATGATTAAAGGGGGGAAATCTGAAAATAACCCAGCAGATCACAAGATCGTGATCATCTATCATGTTCATTTGAGATTTTTCCTGGTCTGCCACTTGGAGCCTAAACTTGAACTGTGCCTGTGGTCTTCCATTTCCTCAATATGTTCCTAGCTGTGGAAACAGACAGCACACAGAGTGCATTCTGTGTGAATGGCAGTCTGTCTGGAAGCCGTACAGAAACCCGACCGCTTTGTTCCGCAGTCAGTGCGAAGAAGGCGTAAGAATGTGTCATTCACAATGATTGGAGTACGTTTTTCCAGGATTATGCATTTAGAGGTAATCAAAATTATTCTTTTCTTTTTTGACGAAACATTTAATTTGTTGGTTAGTAGGTGAAGAGGATTTCAAGCATTATAGCAAAAATGCTCCAGAAAAAATAAATACACCTGACTGCACCTTTAATATCATTAAAAGTAGGGCTGCACAATATATCGAAAAATTATCATCATCGCGATAACAGGACGTGCGATAGGCCCATCGCAAAGCACGTCAAAAACGGCGATAAATGTTTGGTTCAAATATTTCCATCCATGTCATACATCAACTTTTTTTAAACCAGCTTTGTTTTTTACGCGGAAGTATAATTTGACCAATCAAATGTAGCCCTTCTGATATGCGGCCAATCAGATGGGTCCGTTCAGGTAATACGCCCGCCCCCTACGTAGACCCATAGGATGGGTGGAACGCAACACCCGAACTGAGTTAGCGGCGCCATTCTCTTGTTCGTCATGCTGGCCTGGCTCAGATTAACGAACGCACTTTGTGCTGAGGTTTCTGGAATCAGCGCTGCTTTCAAACGTGAACGTGAGTCCGCTCTGTGTCGTCAAGCAGCTGATAATAACCGGGCTGACTCCGACACGTGCCGGTGAACCAACCCACCGTTGCTAAAAGGCTACAGCACTCTCCTCCCAGTCCCACCCTGCTAAAGAGGGCCTGGAAAAGTTCCCCCACACATCAAAGTGATTTTTCATTTATGAGCTTTTATAACATTGTTAATCTGATTTGCTGCTGCACATAAGCTGTCAGTCAGAAGCTCTGATAGCCGGGTATCTTAGAGGAGCTAGTTCAATTTGTTAGCTTGTCATCAGAATCATAGTTGCAGTTTCATCATCTGAGCTGCTTTTTAAGATCTAGGTAAACTTGTTCAATTTGGGGTTAAAAACAAACGTTTTCATATATTTTCCATGTAGTTTTTTTTGCCAATTCCTCTTCTGAAAGGTAGACAATTGTTTTTCTCTTTCCCTCAGACAATCTTAATATTCTCCTAGTTTGGCCCAGCACAGTTCACTTCCCAATAGCAGCAAAAACCTTATATCATAACCACATAAGTGGAGAAAATGCTCAGTAGCAATGAGAGAATTTGCTGTTGCATTTAAGTGATGTTAACTATGATTTAACATTTAAACTTATTTTCTGATTTTTTTTATTTATTCAAAAAACCCTGGTAAGGGATGTTTTTCTGTATTTGGAGCATCAGAAAAAGTTTTATGGTGGAGGTGATGTTTTAAAGTCACTGAGAAACTGCATGCATGCAGTTTGTTGTTTTGCTGCTAATACAGTAGCAGGTGCAGCTGCATGTTTTTTCAATAAAAATGTTATGTTGTACTGGAATTCATGCATTAGTTTTTGTTTGCTTTGAACCCAGAGCAGACGTCACATGCCAGACGACATCAACACCGCATACTTTAGTATTTGTTCATTTATCGTGAGTAATATTGATATCGCAATACTAAGCACTGTTATCGAATATCGCAGGTTTTCCTAATATCATGCAGCCCTAATTAAAATTCACTGTTATGACCCAGTTGTTGGCTGATGTCAACAGCAGCTGGAAGACAGCTGGTCGGGCTGTCGAAGTGTAACTCACCACTCCTGTAGAAAGCAAATCTGGGCTGCCTGGCATCAATGGCCACAGAAATGGGTCCGATGTTGGCAACCGCCTCCTTCAGGGCTGACTCATCCCCCTCAGGCAGAAAGCTGTAGCTGGAGCAGTTGGCTGCTCTGTATGCTGGGTTGTAGAGGCACTGACCATCCTGGAGATAAAGAAGAAAGCTAAAGCTCTAATGGGCAAAGAAGTGAACACTGTAAACAAAACAAAGATGTTTGCTACACCTTTGACATTAATCATCACATTTTAGAGAAATTCTTTTAGAAATGCACACAGTAGCTTATTCAGACATAGAAATGTGCAGATGGCTCCAGATGCTGCAGATGTTCCTTCTTTCGATCAACCAAATTGTAGATTTGTAAATATTTCAATATTCTGAAACATTTTCTGCTTTTTTCCCCAACATGCCATGCAAGTGTCACTGTTTTTGGTTCCTGCATCTGAACAGATAAAGTTTTTGCATTAATGTTTTAAACGCCAACAGTAACTTGTGAGCGAGACTGGATCAGAGCTGCCCGCCTCCTCCACGCCAACAACAGCAAACCAGCTGAAGCCTGGAGGACAAATATGTTGTCCACTTCGATTAATTTATTGCTGCTCCAAAGAGACATTAACAGGAGACCGCAGACAAGTGAAAAGTGTTGCTGTCTACAGCCCGAAGGGTCTGACTTCACTTCGTCCTGCTGTTGGTACACCCACACTGTTGTCTCACACAGCCACAAACCGGTTTCCATTCTGGATTCTTACGTTTTTTTCTACTTTGAGCAAAAAACTTAAAGGTTTACTGGTGTAAATGTTTCAAAATAGCTGAATGAATGCCTCACACCTAAGTAGTTTTATTTAAACCATTATTTCTTTAGTTTTACTCACAACTCCCTTGTATGGGTATGAAGCATCGGAGTCAATGCCAGGATTTTTGATGACGTATTCGAAGGCGTGATGCATGAATCCACCGTTGCAGCCGTGGTTGCCGTACTTCGTTGAGCAGTCCACAAGATTCTGGGGACTGAGGTCCACCAGCTTTCCTGTCTTTCTGGCCAGCTGACCCTCGAGAGCACCCGCAGCACTGAAAGCCCAGCAGGAGCCGCAGGAGCCCTGGATTTAAAAGACAACGTTTACATTCACGTTACAGCTGACAGAAATAGTGGAAAGAATGATTTAATATGTGCACGTGCACCTGCAAGCACAGAAGCTCAAACGGGAAACCTTCTTGGTGTAACATTGCTCTAACCCCCAAACCTTCAATGCAGCCATTGTAATTTAGTCAAACAGGTAATTTATAGAAACTTAACTGTTGATGCACAAAAACATCCGTTTCATTTCATCTGGAATCACGTCCAAAACATCCAATGATTGTGTTTTATTTAGATCTTGGCATCAAAACAGTAAATATCCATCAGATAGGAAGTTTGAAGAACTAAATCAGGTGTGGAAATGTTCTGACAACACTTAAAGAACCTACAAATAATAAAAAGAAACTTGCAAAATTGCAAAGTCTTTGACTTCCTGTTCAAGAGGAACAAAGAACAGGATGCTTTTAGGAAATGAGATCAGGAATGATGACATTTCTGAATGAGACGAGTCGTTCCTGCAGAAACACATTTAGTCTTTTCTCTTCTTCGTTTATTTAAACAAGTCACTGATTGTAAAGCTGCCACTTTGAGTTTGTGTTCCTCTTCATTCAAAGTATTTTTACCTGCATTTTGACTTTAGTGACACAGTCCTTCTCTCTCCAGTCCACTGTGTCTGGCACTTTAGCACCCGTGGCCCCAGCGAAGGGAGATGGCGCCCTCTGGAGGTTGGTGGGAGGAGTGAGCGTGGCAAAAAACTGCAGAATCTCCTCTTCTGTCTGAAAAAGGAGGACGCTTAGTGTAATTTGTTAATAATAAGAATTTTTTAAGTTTTCAGGAATTGGTTGTGTTGAAGAACCAACAAAGTGCTCTTTGCTTGGTAAAGAGATGAAGGCGTTTTTAGTCCTTCACTGAGACAGAGCACGCTGCAGACTTTGGCTGCAAACCGTGTTTAAAGCCTGGTTGGGCTGCGAGCAAAACTCATCTCATTATCCGACAGATGTCTCAAAGGCCACAGCGAAGAAACAGCAGCTTCTCAGGAGGAGAAATGGTAAAAAAACTGAGCCTTCAGCAGCAAAACTTTCTAATTTACATTCAGCACAGAGTGAAAGAAAAGTCACGCTTCAATATTTTATCTGTATTTTATGAATTATTCAGCTTAACCTGTGAAACTTCAGCTACTTAATAGATTACTTAAGGAGAAAATTATCTATGAATGTACTAACTTTCAAGGTGTGTTCACCACACCTGCATTTGTCCTGACCTTAAAGCTCTCGCTCACTTGTTTTTTTTTATACATTTGCAGTGGTCTCTAGGATGAATGAAGGTCTTGTGATTTGTTCTCTGTGGGAACAAAAGCTCTGGTGCTCCTGTTTCTTGAACTAGAAGTTAGTCGGACCAGAAAACGTCAGGATTTGGAGTCTAACGCTGGTTTCACACTGGAAGCATCAGTGGCGCGAAGCGGTTTACTCGTGGACTTCAAAGCAGTCCTTTTCACACCAGGAGAGTCTTGGCGACTTCCTCGCTGTGCTCTTTGCTGGACTTGCGAGATCACATGATCCCTCGAGACTTCAGGTCACAGGTTTGTTTATGCAATCCGCCATTAAAACCAAAAAGAAGGAAATCACATGCACTTCTGGAACGATGCTGTTAGTAAATAAGCCGTTGGGTCACGTGTAAGCTTCATATATATGAAAGTACTTTTCACATATATGCCGTATTTTAATTTTGAAATTTACCAGTGATTTTACACTGAAACCGTGTGTCATTTCCTGTCTAGCCATATGTTAGCTACGGAAAGCTCCTGGACGCGCCTGGATATTGCCACATCGCTGCTTGTTTGAAACACTCCATAGACTGTAATGGATTCTATTTGAATGAGTGGTGTTACGCTGCCGCCGATGCTTTCAGTGTGAAACCAGGGTTACTCAAGTGTTGTGATATTCTGACATCTCACTTCTGATTGGCTAACAGCAATGCAACTCTTCCACTGCCTCCATTTGCTCTGCAACGCTGATGTTTTATCTCCACAAATAACACAAGCCTGGAGGAGTTCTGCCGTGTTGTGGAGGTGCTAATGCTAACGGTTAGCTTCTACTAGCCGAGACATGCTCTGCTGTCTCCTGGACGCTAAACCAAAACAGCCTTCCTCGTTGCGAGTCAAGATGGCTGAGACCATGAATGTTAAGTTACAGTGTGACGTAGGTCAGTGTGACTTTTACTGACCCGAGTGTTGCTCTGTCTATTTTCTATCGGTGGCTAACGCAGGAAATAAATCTTTTAGCCTGCATTTTAAACTCAGAGATTGTATTTCAAAAATAAAAAGTTAAAATAGTTTCTCTGCGGTCTTGGCCTTTTAAAGCTGAACAATTTTTAAGATTACTTGATTGTTTTAAACCCTAAACAACCTTTCCTTTTACTCCTTTTATTACAACAGCTGACCTGGTCATAAAGATTAGGACTTCTTGTTTTAATGAGTTATTGTTGATCCAGCCACCATGTAAAGCCTTTAGTATCAATAACACTATAGATCTTAATTATTTATTCTATAAATAATAAATGAAAACCAGGAGAAAATCTCACCAGGTCTCCCATGAAGTTCATGCTCAGATCGTAGGTGTGAAGCCCCATCGAGGCCTCCAGGTTGTGTTTAGTGATGAGCATCAGGTTCTTCTCCCACAGAACCCGGCGGAAAATGTCCTCCTCCTAAACACAAAGGGGAAGTTAATGGATTTGCTGCAGAAAAGTCTTCCTTATTTACTGTTCTTTAATCACACACCTGACTCTGGTACACCTTACTGTGTGTTCCTTTCCACAGCTCCCAGTGGTTGTCAAACCTGCTGTCAAACATGGCCGCCATCCCCTCACACAGGGTGATGAGCAGCAGGCTTGCCAACATCAGGCCTGTAAACACACAAAGAACACAGGATGTCACGTGACCTTTGACGAGGCAGAAATAACAATCTGTCTGACGGAGATCTAACCACAAGTCGAAGACAGGCACATGGTTCTTTTTATCAATAAACTCACAATCAGCATCTGCTGTCGTTCTGACTTAGCCACAATACAAATTAATGATTTTAATGTATTTTCTGAGCAGAAAGGAATTTGTCAAACTGAAAAAGGAGGAAGTGACTTTTAAATGTAGGTCTGAACTTCCTGTTAAGAAACAGTTGGTAGAAAATATGAAACAGTCTTCTCAAGCACTCGTTTCTGTGTGCAAAAGGAGAAAACATTAGTCACCATCAGCGCTTTCAGGATCTCCATGAAGAGAATTGCTAGGGAATAATACATAGAAATGTAATTTCTGTTTAAATTCACTGAATTACAATCTATATTTACTTTCTGGAGTTTTTATCTGCAAATACAAAGAATCAACTTTTATTTGTTCCCCGGCTGTTAAATGAAACGTGTTGAGTTGGGAGGGAATAAAAGAAACAGTCACACTGTAAAAATAAGCCATATGTCTAACAGTGATAAACTCTAAAACAATGACAGAACATGTCAAATCTGTCAAAAATAAATGTATTGGTGAAAAAAGTTAATTTGTAAATTTTTCTTTGTAAAAAATAAATAATCCTACTGTAACGCACTCTTGCGTAGTTTTTTAACGGAAAATTACCCTAAAATTTATAATTGTAAAACACTAGGATTTTTACATTTATTTGATGGAAAAAATACAGCCTTTAATTACTGGTAATGGTGTAAGGAATTTACTTCCTGTTACCCAGTGTGCTTAGCAGCATTTAGGTGAGATCTGGCTGAACCGTTAGTCGGAGGGAAGTGTCTGTTCAATACTGACGTCATTACTGACTCAACGCTCTCGACTGCTACAATTTTGGGGGCAGCAGTAGCTCAGGAGGTAGAGCAGGTTGCCTCATGATCAGTCATAGTCATAGTCATAGGTCAGGGATATTCTGCTGTTGTGTCCGTGGGCAAGACACTTCACCCAACTTGCCTTGTATTGGTGGTGGTCAGAGGGCCTGACGGCGCCTAATGGCAGCCTTGCCTCTGTCAGACCGCCCCAGGGCAGCTATGGCTACGTAGTAGCTGGCAGTGTGTGAATGTGAGAGTGCATGGAATAATCTTCGAGTGTCTTAAAAAGCGCTATACAAGTTTGATTTATTATTGTTATTATTATTATTATTATTATTATTAATTACACACAAATGCAGTTGAAAAAGATGGACAGCTATTAAGCAGGCAAAGCTATTATAACTGGTTATGAACCAGTTAATTGGTTTTTTATTCTATAAATTTAGTGTATGCAATAAGGAAAACCTTTTGATTTTTGATTTTAGTGTGAAAAATTTTGTTTTTAGTAGCACAAATGTTATGTTCATTTTAAGGTAAAACAATGTTTTCCCCAGTAAAACATTTTTTTCTATAGCAAAATACAGACTTCAGTACTATTTTTAGCTGTAAAAACAACAATAAAAATACCTTCTTACCGTAAAAGAAAAATGTTTTGCCAGTAATTTTACAGTACCATTCCGGTAACCCCAGCTGCTGGCTTTTTTTACATTAAAATCTACGTATTTTTTTACAGTGCAGAACAGGATTTGGGGTCTACCTGTGCACTTTCTGTTTGTACTGACTTGTTTAACTTGTCATGACATTAAAGCCAAAATGCTGCATCTCAGACACTCAAAATGTTCCCTAATTCAAATATTTGACAAAATCTGAACATCTGAGACATAAGTGGACATGGTGATGAAGCTTTCTGGAATAAAAGTCTTTAGAGAACTTCCTTCAGGGTTGTGGTTCATTTTCTCTGTCTTAATTTGTTATTGTGTTACAGACATAAAGTCTGTGGTCATTTTATTGTATCCATTTAAATGGAAATGCAAAAATATATTAACAGGGATGTATTATGCAAAACTCCCCATGTGAGTGTCTATTACCTCTATAAGCACTCTAAATGTGAAATAAAACGTCCATCAGTTTTCTGTCAATGTTTTGTTGTATGACATATGTGCCTAAAACGAGCCATTTCAAACAGTCCCCATTTGTGATGTCATTAACGGGGAAATTAGAATAGAAAATCTCATCTTTCCCGGCTAGAGGAACAGCAGCTCTACTCTGACCCCTATTCTGATATCTGAGCTCCTCACCTTGTATAGCAGCCAATCAAATGATGAGTGGGAGTAGCCAGAAACAGCTTGTTGATTATTGCTTAAACATGTTTACGAAGATTCTTTGCAAAAACCCCTCTCAGATAAAGAATTTTCGACATTTTCAGTACCTTCAAGAATGAGCCATTTTAGAGCTCTGTCACTTTAAGTGAAAAAAGCTGGTGAAGGCAATGCCCACACAACCCCTAATTGGCTGTTATAAGCTAAGATGCTCAGGCATAAGGGTATGGGGTCAGATGGGTGCCAAAACCCGTGCACGCGGAATACACATAAGGTAAGGAGCAAAAAAAAAAACCGTACCAACCAGAGGACAAAAAAGATCAGCCACAGGCCACGCCTCCAGAGTGCCAAAACCCCCAACAGCTGAGCAAGCAGAATCAGAACCCGAGTGCACAGTGAGGCTGCTGCGTGCATGCTTTCCTCTGCCATGTGCTCATTGGCCAACGTGCGCACGCAGGTTTGTCACTTGTGCACATCCTTCTGCACTCACAGACACAGTTTGCTCCCTCTCGGAATACGCGTGCACGGGTTTTGGCACCCATCTGAATAACGCGGCTGTTACTCCCACCTGTGTGTGTGTGTGTGTGTGTGTGTGTGTGTGTGTGTGTGTGTGTGTGTGTGTGTGTGTGTGTGTGTGTGTGTGTGTGTGTGTGTGTGTGATGTCACAATTGGAACTTCTGAAAAGGGCTTGATTTAGGCAAATAATTCCTGGACTGGAGAGCAGCTTCCTCAGGCAGCACATCCTGTATTAATGGATATTTAAAGCATTCGGTTAACCGTGAAGTTGTTAGAAAACATTTAGTAAAGTTTAGAGCCAATCAGATATATGAAAAATGCTGAGCAGATACAAAGATCATGTACTAACAGACACATTTATTTTGTCATGCATTTATGGGGAAAAGCTGATGTAACGTAAAAATAATCAGTATTAGAATTATTGTGAAAAGATATTGGTGAACATGTGTTCTACGTTCCAATACTCCTCTTTGTTATAATTAAAGAGCAAGTCAACCCCTACCAGAGTCTAACTCCACTCCCACTTCATGTTTGAAAAATGCAACACATGCTGTTGCCTGGCAGACCGAGAGGGCGGAGCCGCTAACAAATACACACACACTCAGGCTCACGACAGCATTGTGACATCATAATGTACCAGTTTACATCATAGCATACTTCTTAGCCAATAGCGGTGGCAGATTTAAATTAAAATACAGTGCAGAGTTTTTACCTGACAACGGCACAACACTGCCAGTTTTAGGCAGAATATTTAAATTTTAACTAAGATGCACTGAAGTGTCAAATTATTGATGACACGTGTCTGCAGCACGATTAGACACTCGTTTATTTAGTTTATCAGCAAAAAAAAGTTTATTTGGGGGTGACTTGCTCTTTAAAGTTAATCACATCTTTTTATTTAGCTGACTCATCACTGTTTGATTGTTAACCCATCTTGGTGTCAGCAAGTAACACTTCTTTAATTGTATTCCTCTTGAAACTGTACAAAAAACCACAAATAAGCAAAACTTCATCTTGTGACCAGATATGAAACTAAGGGAAGTGCAAAGTGTCCTTCAGATGAGACCAGTCAGGCCATGTAACACGTTCTAATAGGCTGGATCCATAGAATACAATGTAGTATAATAGAGTTTTAGTGTTTTCTGAATGGCAACATTTGCTAAACATTTGAACTGTTAGAACCAGCAGGATGAAATCTAAAATATTGAAAAAGTTATTTAAATATAGTTAAAATTTAAGAATGCAGACATTAAACCATATTCAAACAAATAAAAATTTACGATTTACACATTGATTTCATTAATCTGATCGCTGTAACACAAATATATAGTTTTTTTCATGTTTTTATTTTGAATGTTTCATAATCTTGTGCTTTGTGTAAAAAAATAAAAACACGTTTGACAAAAAACAATCTCAATAATAAATGCAGGGTTGAAGTGGTTATTAACGCTAAACATAAACTCAGGTTTATTTAGTGACCACTCTTTCATTTTTGTGGTTAAACTAAAACGTGAGTGAACACAAAAGAAGCGACGCAAAAACAAAGAAACGAAAGTAAAAGTAAATTTTAAAAGACCTCAGTGTGGACTACCCTATGTATTTATAAATAAACCACATTAATAACAGGATGAGTTGATGAAAGAGGTTTAAATATTGATTTGCTCACCTGTTTGTGTCGAACTCATCGCTACTGCTGCGGCAGCACTTCCTCTCAAAGTCTTCCTGCTTGGTGTTTTAATCAAGAAAAAGGTCACGTGGTCTGTCGTAGTTCTACTCTTTTGAAGCAGAAAACTTGTGATAATTCACCACTGGGGAGAGCAAAAAGATGTCTGGGCAAAAATTGAAAATCAGCTTTACAAGAGCAGTCTGTGGAAGCCCATTCCTGCCACATCAACGAAAAAATGTCTTACAACATGTCATAATTATGAGTTTCAGGGTAATTTTTTTAAGAGTCATAGTGATTATTGTGAGTTTAAAGGAGATACAATCTCATTATTATGAGTTTAAAAGTCATTATGAGACACAAAGGTATAATTATCAGTTTGTATTTCATAATAATGACTTTTATCTTATACAAGTGACTTTCAGTGTCAGACTTTTGTGTTTGTATTCAATCAATCTGAGCTTGAAACTCATATTAACCCTTTGATGCATAATGGTCACTGCAGTGGACAGGTACTCAAAATTGTTATTACATTATTTTTGCTATTAAGCACAGCTGTTGAAGACTTTATTGCATCTGAGCCCCTCCATTTGGACTTCAGTAAGTCAAGCCACCATTTTTCATGTTCAGAATGCATATTGTCAACTGAGATGGACATGTAATAAATTATTTGTAAATTAACAAAATGTTACAAAAATATTTGTTGAAATTTGTTTCATTCACACCTAAAGATGGATGAAAAAAATTGTTTAAAAAATCATGGTTGAAAATCTCACAATTCATGCATCAGAGGTTTAATGGCTTTAAAGGGATATGTTGCAGTTTTTTCTTGCTTTTCGCTCCCCTTGTCCGTTAGTGAAACCAAAAAGTGAAACGTATCTCTTTGCTGTGCGTTCGTCTTTTTAGCATCTTAATCTAACAGCTGAAATGTCTGCTCAGCTTTCATTAGTGTCTACATGAGCAGATAATCACTGAAGCAAACAAATCAGGTATGTATCTAAAACATGCAGGAAATGTGCTTGAAGCAGACTTTAGTGCCAGGCATGTCAGCGCCACTTCATTAAATCCAACAGGGACCAGACCGGCACTCTGAAGTTGCAAGTGCGGTATTCTGGCCACTGGGGGTGGTGGGGTTTGAGAGACTTTTCATTAACCCTGTAAGGGTCATTTTAGCACGTACTGGCTCAAGAAAATGATTTAAAAATATGAAAAAGTGGCTTAGTATGCCTATAAATCTCACAATAATTTTTAAACTCATAATGTTGACTTTCAATTTCAAAATAATCATTTTTAAACTCATAAATATGACATACCATTTTCTTTCTTTTGTCTGGCATAAATAGGTTTCCATAAAACTGATAAGGGGAGAGCTGGATTAAAACAAAAGTTCTGATTGTCAAACAAATGTAATCCCTACAGCTGAAAACAAACAGCGAACTAACTTAAAATGTAAAAGTTACAGAGATGTATAAACAAAACATGGAATATGAACCTACATTAATGTTGCCTTAATATTAATTATATTTTACATCATTATTACAACTTTATATTACCATGAGCCTGGCTGTCCCAAATAAAAGCAACAAAATACAAAAATAAAAAAAAACTTAATTATTATGTTCTTCTTTAAGTTCACATTGTAAAATGTAACCCTTTAAATACAGGTACATGAAATAACAATCGGGGAAAATAAGTTTTAAAAATCTATTCATATCAATAAAACAGTCATACAATTTGTGAAAACGTTTTGTAGGCAAACATACAATATTAAAACAATATTTTATCTTACAGTTTAACCAAAATGAAATTCGCACTTATCCTTGCAGTGCTTAAATATTCCACAAAGAGGCAGGCCACTTGCACAGAATGGAGCCCCAGTTCAAGGAGTACTAATCCTGGTTTAGAGATCAATGTCCAAGAACCTCAGGAGGATTTTTTTTGCAAATATGGCATTAAAAGGTAAACTTTTATTTTTGCTTTTAGATAATAATTTCTCTGTTTTATGATTTTTTTTTTTTTTGTTTGCCATTTTCACAATGAAAAAGCAAAATTTTCTGGCACCAAGCAAAGGTCAAAAAGTTCTCTACAAATGCTCTGAGGATCCCCCCTCCAGTAAGTGTGGCTCTATGGCTGCAAGAGGATCCGGACCAAGGTCAAGATAAACGTTTGACCCGTTAAAAGTTCAGTCTGAAAGGTCAAGAGTTTGCAGAGTTTTCTGAAGGTCAGTTACAAGATGAACACGGGGAGAATGTACAAGCGAGTCCTCAACAGGGCTGAACCTCATGTTACACACATGTGCTGACAGCTATGGGTTTTACAAAGCTGGGATAAAATGACTATGATATTATTTGCTTTTATCATCTAGATCCTCAAAACAAAGCAGACAAATGATAAAAGTCATACAATTCAGTTATGTTTTATGTTGAACATGATTTTGTGAGATGTCTCCAACATGCATGAAGCTGTTGCGCCTCAGGGACAGACTGCTGCATCCCAGGAGCATGAAGGGATTTTATTATATGTCCTTCCTCCAAAGCAGCTGTCAGGCTCTATAACCGGATTTCTACTATAGGAGTTCTGGGAAATTTTTGGGAAGTGGACAAGTGACCGGGAAATACAATGACTCGGTCCAATCAGCTGTTGTGTCCCAAACAGAATCAGCCCTTTCAGGACTTTGCTAGGACGTCGACGTGTCGTGACCGTTTTTTAAGCGAATGATGTCACTGATCAGTGCCAAAAGGTGTCCATGGAAATTTATAACATTAAAACTGTTTAATTCTGTCAAAGTACACCTAACGTTTAATCATTTAGGGGATGAGGAGAGTGGATGTGTGATTTAAAATGAAGCGTTCCATGACTGGAAGAAGAGCTGGGCTCTGTTGAACGCTACAAAGCGTGTTGTGAATTATGGTATTATTGGAGGATTTCTGCTGCATTTTTCAGTGTTTAGAAGATTAGAACGGTAAATCTAAATCAGCATGAACACTGCTGATAGGCTTTTCCTTCCATTCTGCTTCACCAGAATCTCATCCAGTTTTAAAACTACCATCTGTTTGGCAACATCTGTTTATATTATTTACCACTGAGTTTAAACTAATCAGCATGAGTTAACCAAGCCCTGCCCAGCGACTCAACCGGGCCATCCCAACTTAAGTACATACCCCAGGTCAAGTACTGGGTTGGTTTCTGAAAAAGGCCAAATGACACAGGGACACGCACCCCTTGAAGGTCTTAAATGTCACCTGGAAGTTCTGATGGTTCCAACAACCAGGAACATTTTTGGCATTTCTGCTGCCTTTTGTTGCTTACAGTTTCTTTTGTTTCTCTGCTAAGCTTCATTAATCCTGCTTTTGCACCATGTCATGCAAAATTAAATTGTATGTTTTTTTTACAGCGGCAACTTAGTGAGCAAAATTTTATTTTAAAAGAGAATTATTGTCAGAAAGGGGATTTCATTGTCTCTAGCAGACAAAATCTGCTTGCTTATCGAAACGGTGTATATGTTTTATGTCTGATAGAATGGTTTTCTATCTATCATTAAGTTAATGAAAATTTTTTTATGTTATAATATTTTAGCAACCACAATCAACAGTAGAAATCATTATAATTAATAAATCCAACAATGCTTTCACCTTCAAAACGAAAACTTTATTCAATTTCACATAAACACCATAAACACTTAATTGTTTAAAAAGTGCTGAAACATTAGAAAAATAACAACACATGACCTGCAGAATCAAAGTGACATTTTTAAGGAACAGATGTTCTAACCACAGGAACGATGGAACTTCTATTGTCCAGCAATGGTTCTCATATTTTATCGATTACGTTTTGTTTTGCCTGTTTTTACTCAACATGCTTTAACTGAAACTGTAAATTACTTTATTAAAAGTGTTAATGTTACGGTGTTGGACAAAAAAAAACCCATCATCAACATAAACCAGCATCGATCTCCAGACGTACAAAAACCCAGATTATGTTTTTAAGTTGATGTTGCAGAAAATACTGATGGTTGTTTCATCATTGTGGTGCGTAGTAGTCTAAGTCTCCACTTCCGCCACACTCATCTGATCACATGATGGGGTAGCTGGCCAGGTTAGCGATGCCACAGAGGTTGCCACGGTTGCGTGCCATCAAGATGTAGCCGTTGTTGCCCCACTCTTCACCCCAGCTGTCGGGATGAAAACAAAAGAGAGGCTGAACGTCACCTGGACTCAAATCGACACTTGAAATTAACTATTTATTTTCCGTGACGCCCCACCTGTTCTTGACGATCCAGTACTTCTTCCCCTTGGGGCTCACACCAAAGCCAACGGCCAGCACGGCGTGATTGATGTCCTCCTTGTTACAGTTGGTGTCGTAATAAATGCCTGGTCACATGACAGAGAAAGTACAAATATGTAAACTTGAGATGTGAAACAATCCATAGAGGAAGGAGATATTATCTACGCTGTGTTGACAATTTCAACATCTAAAGATGGTCATATCAAACCTGCAATCTGGAGTCTTCCCCTTTTCAGGAGTTATGTATACAAGTTTTAAGAAATCATTAAAACCTAGTCGTACCCTGCACTGTGCTATAATGGAAGCAAAATGTCTTATGTTAATTTATTTAATTAATTTTGCTATTAAAAAATTAATGTTTTAGCTCCGTTGCCCGGTTAGAGGCAATGCCAACTTTGACAAGAAATTAGAATTTAGTTTTAAATAGTTTTAAAATTTTGTCACAATTTAGTCGTCCAATGTGTTTTATTTTAGTCTTATTTTATTTGACTAAAATGTATGTATTTGTCATCTGATGCAACAATTTTCTGTAAAGGAAGTCTTAACTACTTTAAACTGTAAAGAAAAATTCACATTTCACATTTTGCATCAATAAAACTATACATCTAGTTGTCTAAGTGACCATAATTATTGCTAAATACCAAAGTGAACACTGACAATTAGAAATTGTGTCTCCCAATATTAATAAATTAAACAAATCTGTATAATGTGCAGTAATATTTGTAAACCTTACATGAAATGACATCAAACCATTAAAACACTAATATGTGTTACTCTAATAATGTGAGGAGGTAAACTAAAGGTAAAGATTGTTTTCGGGTGTGTTTATCAGAGTTTTCCCAGGCAGGTGGGCTGCCTGAACAATTTTCTGGACCACCTGAATGTTTTTTCTTCTTCACAGAAACACCACTAGATCACCAGACGCTGATATCATTGGCTGTACTAATGCCATGAAAATGTTAAAACCACCAGTTTGGTTAAGCTCCTCTCCCGCCCCTGCTAGCTGCTACCACCGTAACACGTTTAAAACCAAGCTGTGGACATTTTGTCCTTTAAGATGTATAACTGGTAGCGGAAGCTTGTTCAAACATGGCCAGCTCATCTAGTCTCGTCTTTCCATACGGTGATTGTTTCTTTTTGTCTACATTCTACCATCATTACTGTTTTAACGATAGGATTTTCGTTTCTGTCAATTTTTGTTGTTGTCTTTTATTCGTCATTATTTAGTTTAATTAGAAGTGATCATTTAAATGTTGTTGTGTTGCCCTTAAGGCTTTCTCTGAATAAATAGGTTCATAAGTTTGAAATAAATAATTCTAAAAGGATTTGTCATTAAAAACATTGATATGTGTTGTTAAAATGAATAATTCATGCTTTATATGTGTTTTAGTTAAAAAGAAAATATCGCTAAAATGTGCTTCCTGTTCTGGCGGTGCACTTCCGGTTTTGGTCAAACACTGTTTTCGCGGAGAAACAGGCGCTTCATGCAGAAGCAGTGTTGCCAGATGTACGATAATTATCGTATTCGTACCATAATTTTGGGCTCTACAATGTACGATCAATAGTTTAAAAAATCCTCAAATGTACGATAATTTCACATTGCAACTAGTAACACCGTCTTTTGCTGTAGCTTTCCCAAGTCAGTTACATAATTTTAAACTGTTCTGAAGTCAGATTTCGCCTCAGTGCTTACAGGTTTATGCTATTGTGTCTATTACAAAAACTGACTCTGGGTCTGTACTATAAATAGCCCAATCACATCGATAGGGCCTACTCTCGTGAGAAACTGTAAGGTTATATAATGTGGCAGTGTCCCGCCAGTTTTTGCTGTTTGCCCGCGAGCACGCCGAGTTAAGTCTAATCTAGGATGACAGAGCAACGAGACAATGGCTTCTAATCTTAAAAGAAAAACCTATGTAGAAATGAAATAAATAGGACTGCGCAAATGTGCATATTGTGTCAATGCGTGGAGGTCGGAGTGGTGCTGACACACTCTGCACGTTTATAAGCATTATATTACTGGTTTTAAAGATGTTTATTTAAACAGGGCAATATAAAACACCTTCTTTGTTATATTATATTGGAGTGAGAAGTTGTTTATAGAACGTTATTATCAAATTTATAATGTACGATAATTTGTACTGAAAAACGATAATTTAAGCCTCTCTGTACGATATTGTGGGATTTTGGATCTGGCAACACTGTGCAGAAGGCAGCGTGGAGATGTAATCAGATGCCATCTTCTCTGAATTATCAGGCTGGAACGCCGTAAGTTGCTTTATATGACAGTTTATACTAATAGCTTTGGATATTAGTGTATATTTTGCTAACATGAATGTTTCAGTGAGAGTAATGCACTTTTTGGATGTAAACATGCTTCTATCTGTTAAGATGGAGTCTATTTTCTGTCATTTCAGTTTTCACCACATGTTCATGAGACAATTAAACAAGCTGCAGCTAAACTCCAGGGTCTTCATTTGTGGTTTAACTCGGTGTCACCAACATTCCTGTTGAAAACACTACAGTGAAAAGGCGACTACTGACGATTCATCACGGTCAAAATGGCATCGAGTAACAAGTCTGCACGCAGTTTGAGGACGAGCCGCTCATCTGGATCAGCAGTAAGCGCTGCCCAGGCTCGAGCTAAAGCAGAGGCTGCGAAGGTGAGAGCATGCTACGCAACAAAAGAAGCACAGTTAAAAGTTGAAAAAGCTCAAAGCGAACTGGAAAAGGCAAAAATAGATGTGGAATTAGAAGTGTTAACATTACAGAGGGAAGCTGATGCTGCTCTAGCTGAAGCAGAAGTGCTAGAGGAAGCTGAAGCAATACAAGAAGAACCCGAGAGTAGAAAATCTCCATCAGAAAGTGTAAAATTAGAACGTACGAATGAATATGTACGATCTCAAATGGACACCAAGCTATCTCCCAGTCCACGACAATTACCAACCACTGCTTGTCCCAGAGCAAGTTCACCCAACACATTTGTAACGTGGCATCCATCTGAAGAAGGCAATTTAGAGCCACAACCCATCAACTCTGAAATGAGGCTTACCAAAGCTAATATCGCTGCTCTAAATTACCCCAGCCAGCTGAAAGGTGAAACAAAACCTAAAGTGGAGAAACAAAATACCTCTCTCAACCCATGCGGCTCACCATTTATACCTCAGCATAACTGTAACACCGCGGCCAGCATTTTAAATCCAGCAGAGCCCTTTGCTCAATACATGGCACGTCGAGATTTAATAATCTCAGGCCTTTACCAGTTCGACGACAGGCCAGAGAATTACAGAGCATGGCGCTCTTCGTTTACCAGTGCAACAGCTGAGGTCCAACTCACCCCCATTCAAGAGCTAGATCTCATGACGAAGTGGTTAGGGAGGGAGTCAAGTGATCAGGTGAAACGCATACGTTCAGTATATGTCAACAACCCCACAGTAGCTCTATACAAAGCATGGGAAAGACTGAATGAATGTTATGCAGCATCAGAAATAATCGAAAGGTCACTTTTCCAACGGTTGGACAGTTTCCCAAAATTAACAGCCAAAGATCATGTCAAGCTACGTGAACTAGGGGATTTACTGCAAGAGATTCAAGGCGCCAAGGAAGACGGCCATCTGCCTGGTCTACTCTATCTGGACACTTCTCGTGGAATAAGCCCGATCGTAGACAAACTCCCGTATGGACTTCAGGAGAGGTGGATGTCACACGGCTCTCAATATAAAGAGAACAACCAAGGCTGTTTCCCACCCTTTGAGTACTTCTGTGAATTCATATGTAAAGAGGCTAAGAAACGCAATGATCCAAGTTTTCACCAGCAAAACTTAAAACCAGAAAAACCTTTTGCAAAAAACTTCAATTCCAGCAAACCAATTACGGTACACAAAACCAATATTTCTCCCCCTAACAAGGACATTAACCAGAACTGCCCACTGCATAACAAGCCACACCCGCTCAAAAGATGCAGAACATTTAGGAATAAACCACTGGACGAAAGAAAGTCCTTCCTCAAGGAAAAAGGAATTTGCTTCAGATGCTGTTCTTCAGACACTCATCTTGCGAAGGAATGCAAATCTTCAATAAAGTGTTCTGAATGTGACAGCACGAGTCACGACGCAGCCATGCATCCTGGTCCTCCACCACAGACCAACAAGGCTCCACCTCCGGCACAAGAGAATGGCGGGGAGAGAGAAAACAGTCACGACACGGTTGATGTCACAACAAGCTGCACAGACGTGTGCGGTCCAGGACAGTGGGGACGTTCATGTTCCAAGATATGTCTCGCATGGGTGTACCCTGAAGGTTACAAGGACAGAGCTGTTAAGGCATATGTAATATTAGATGATCAGAGCAACCGTTCTTTAGCCAAGCCTGAGTTCTTCGACCTTTTTGACATTAAAAGCAAACCTTTCTCCTACAATCTTAGAACATGCTCTGGTGTTGTAGAAACATGGGGTAAAATAGCCGAAGGTTTCCATATCGAGTCACTGGATAGGTCAGTAGTTATCCCTCTACCATCGCTCATGGAGTGTCAGGACATTCCTAACAATAGGAGCGAAATCCCAACTCCCAGCGCAGTGCTACACTGCCGCACCTCCGAACCATCGCAAAGTACATCCCAGAGCTAGACCCTAAAGCCGAGATACTCCTGCTACTAGGGCGAGATGTTTTACAGGCACACAAGGCCAGGCAGAGAATTAACGGCCCCCATAATGCACCCTTCGCCCAGCGCCTAGATCTAGGGTGGGTTGTAGTTGGAGAGGTCTGTCTGGGAAATGTTCATAGGCCTACAGTCAGCACCCTGAAGACAGTCATTCTGGAAAATGGCCGCCCTACAGTTTTCAAACCATGTAACAGCCTCCTGCAACTCAAAGAAACGCCACACACAAACAGGCCGGGTAACGCGCCCGAACAAACTCTGGGTCAAACGGTTTTTAACCAGACAGATAACGACAACAAACCAGCTCACTCAATACAGGACACCCTCTTTCTGAAAATAATGGACAATGCTATGCACAGAGACGTGGACAACAGTTCGGTCGCCCCACTCCCATTTAAGGAACCCCGCCAGCAATTACCAAATAACAGACAGCAGGCGGCCACAAGGTTCTCCTCCTTAAAACGCACCCTTAACAGGAAACCTGAAATGCGGGAGCATTATGTGGCCTTCATGGAAAAAATCCTCTCCAATGGCCACGCTGAGGTGGCCCCCCCACTGAAAAAGGGAGAAGAGTGTTGGTATCTCCCAACATTTGGAGTCTACCACCCACAAAAACCGAATCAGATCAGGGTTGTCTTCGATTCTAGTGCCCAGTACTTGGGTGCCTCACTTAACAATGTCCTCCTTACTGGCCCTGATTTAAACAACACCCTTGTCGGAGTTCTTCTCCGCTTCCGGAGAGAGGGTGTTGCAATCATGGCAGATATACAGCAAATGTTTCACTGTTTTAGGGTACGGGAAGACCACCGCAACTTCCTCCGTTTTCTGTGGCACAGGGACAATGACCTAAACAAAGAAGTTGTCGAGTACCGGATGAAGGTCCACGTGTTTGGCAACTCAACATCCCCCGCTGTTGCCATTTATGGACTACGCAAGGCCATCAGAGCAGGTTCAAAAGACTATGGTGCAGATACAGTAAAGTTCGTGGAGAGACACTTTTATGTAGATGACGGCCTGATCTCTGTCCCCTCCCCTGCTGAGGCTATAGACTTGCTTCAAAGAACACAAGCCTCACTCGCTGAATCCAACCTTTGCCTGCATAAGTTCGTTTCCAACTCTCAGGCAGTTATGCAGGCCTTCTGCCCAGAAGATTGTGCCCCTGTCATCACAAACTTAGATTTAAGTGGTGAAGAGACACAATCCCAGCGAAGCCTTGGACTCATCTGGGAAATAACAAAAGACACATTCACTTACTCAGTGGCCACCGCAAACAAGCCATTCACTCGCCGTGGCGTATTGTCCTCTGTCAATAGCGTCTTCGATCCCCTGGGCCTATTGGCACCCGTTACAATCCAAGGAAGGGCCCTACTGAGAGAGCTTACTTCAGAATGTTCGGATTGGGATGAACCCCTTCCAGAGGACAAACAAAACAGATGGGAAATGTGGAGAAATTCCCTTCAGGATCTAAGAGGACTACATGTTCCCAGAACCTACACCTCCACCTCACTAAGTCAAGCAGAGCACAAGGAACTGTGTTTATTCTCAGATGCATCTACTAAGGCCATAGGAGCTGTAGCCTACTTAAAGGCAATTCAAACAGATGGGAGGGTTGAGGTTGGGTTCATAATGGGCAAAGCAAAACTAGCCCCCTTGTCAGAACCTACAATACCAAGACTTGAACTATGCGCAGCTGTCTTGGCAGCAGAAATGGCTGACCTCATTCAAGATGAGTTGGACTTGGACTTTGATGCAGTGCACTTCTACACGGACAGTAAGGTAGTGCTCGGCTACATCTGTAATGAGTCAAAAAGGTTTTACACATACGTCCACAACAGAGTGCAGCGCATTCGCCAGTCATCAAAGCCAGCACAGTGGCATTATGTGCGCACAGAGGAAAATCCAGCAGACCATGCGTCTAGGTCATTGTCAGCATTCCAACTAAAAAGGTCCACCTGGTTCACCGGCCCACCCTTCATCTACCATCCTGCCAAAGAGATAACACAACTGAGTGGAACGTTTGACCTGATTGAACCAGATAAAGACTCAGAAATTAGACCAGAAGTAAAAACTTATGCCACTCACCTCCAAGCATTCATCTGTAAGCGTTTTTAGCACTTTTCTACCTTTAGATCTTTAGTCAGAGTCATAGCAAATCTCATCCACATTGCAAAGTCCTTCAATGGGACTAATCCAAACAAAAAATGCAAAGGCTGGCACAAATGTCATCTGCCTCAAACCCCAGAGGAGGTCGCTCAAGCAAAGATTGTTGTCTTCAAAGAGACACAGAAGGCATACTTTGAGAAGGAACTTTCTGCCCTTGATGCTGGCAAGCCAATCTCGAAACAGAGTCCCCTCAAGAAGCTCAGCCCATTGTTACAGGACAGTCTCATTTCTGTTGGAGGCCGTCTCAAACATGCGGAAATTGAGAGTGCTGAGAAGAGCCCAGTGATTCTTCCCAAAGGCAGTCACATCTCCCTTCTGATCACTCGCCATTACCACGAGCTCACAAAGCACCAAGGTCGTCATCTGACGGAAGGAGCAATCAGAGCCGCGGGGCTGTGGCTTTTAGGCTGCAAAAAACTAATCAATTCAGTGATCCACAAATGTGTAATCTGTCGCAAACTACGTGGAAAACAAGAACAACAACTCATGGCGGATCTACCACCTGAACGCCTAAAAACCTGTCCTCCTTTCAACTACGTCGGCCTTGACGTGTTCGGACCGTGGTTCATAACAACCAGGCGTACTAGGGGTGGAGTAGCTGAAAGTAAGCGGTGGGCCATCATGTTTAGCTGCATGAGTTCGAGAGCCGTGCATATTGAGGTAATCGAATCTCTGGACACGTCCAGCTGTGTAAATGCCCTCCGCCGCTTCTTCGCTCTAAGAGGCCCCGCCAAACAGCTGCTATCTGACCGTGGCACCAATTTTATTAGCACTTCAAAGGAACTTGAAATGGACAAATCACTCCAACAGTACCTAACTGTCCAAGGCTGCAGTTGGGGGTTTAATCCACCGCATGCATCCCACATGGGAGGTTCTTGGGAGCGCATGATTGGAGTCGCCCGCAGAATCCTGGACTCCATGCTACTACAAAACAAGG
The DNA here is from genome assembly GCF_043380555.1 of Nothobranchius furzeri. Lineage (NCBI taxonomy): Eukaryota > Metazoa > Chordata > Actinopteri > Cyprinodontiformes > Nothobranchiidae > Nothobranchius > Nothobranchius furzeri. Next base: position 65,977,923 of record NC_091745.1, read on the forward strand.
TTCAACTGACTCATGGCGTGTTGTGCACACTTATGGCTGATGTTGCAGCCATAATAAATGCAAGGCCGCTCGTCCCAGTGTCCTCTGATCCAGAGAACCCTTTCATCCTATCCCCTTCAATGCTCCTTACGCAAAATCTTGCCTCCCACCCCCACCTGGAGACTTTTCGGATAAAGACCTTTACAACAAACAATGGAGAAGGGTCCAAGCCCTTTCCAATCAGTTCTGGACACGCTGGAGACGAGAGTATCTACCCACATTGCAGCAAAGGCAGAAATGGACTGGGTTGTGCAGAAACCTCCAAGTTGACGACCTGGTTCTGTTAAAGGATAAGCAGGCTGCGCGAAACAACTGGCCCATGGCCAGGGTCTCTGCCACATTCCCAAGCAAGGACAATCGAGTAAGGGAAATTGAAGTGAAGACATGCGATCAAGGGTGCATAAAGACATTTATGTGACCGGTTACAGAAGTTATCCTCCTCATGCCAAAGGACTGAATGCATAATGTTTGTTTAGCATAGTGGCCTCCCGAGGCCAGGCGGGGAGTGTGTTGCCCTTAAGGCTTTCTCTGAATAAATAGGTTCATAAGTTTGAAGTAAATAATTCTAAAAGGATTTGTCATTAAAAACATTGATATGTGTTGTTAAAATGAATAATTCATGCTTTATATGTGTTTTAGTTAAAAAGAAAATATCGCTAAAATGTACTTCCTGTTCTGGCGGTGCACTTCCGGTTTTGGTCAAACACTGTTTTCGCAGAGAAACAGGCGCTTCATGCAGAAGGCAGCGTGGAGATGTAATCAGATGCCATCTTCTCTGAATTATCAGGCTGGAACGCCGTAAGTTGCTTTATATGACAGTTTATACTAATAGCTTTGGATATTAGTGTATATTTTGCTAACATGAATGTTTCAGTGAGAGTAATGCACTTTTTGGATGTAAACATGCTTCTATCTGTTAAGATGGAGTCTATTTTCTGTCATTTCAGTTTTCACCACATGTTCATGAGACAATTAAACAAGCTGCAGCTAAACTCCAGGGTCTTCATTTGTGGTTTAACTCGGTGTCACCAACATTCCTGTTGAAAACACTACAGTTGTTTTGTGTTCATTAGCAAAAATTCATTTGTCATGAAAAAACAAAACAAAAATATTTTATCAACAAAATTAACACTGGCCAGAGGCGCACATTTGTGAACAGTAGGCGTTGCTTCCAGCCGTAATCACGGAAGCAGGGAGAAGGGTTTAAGGTGCGATACGTTTTTCTGCCTCTAGATGGTGCCTCAGAGACAAAACTCTGGATTTATGTTTTTCTAACCTAGAAATCTAGACCAACCACAGCTATAGCAAAAGTTTGCCCTGAGCCTTTTTTATTTTTTACAATGACGACAGAGCTGCAATCCAGCAAAACAACAGCAATGGTGGGAACTCAAGAACAGCACTCATTTGAAATGACTTTAGCATCAAGTTTGGACAGTTTAGACTAGGACTTTTCTTTGATGGTGGTGGACTGCATCACTGGCTGATTTTCATTGGTATGAATGCTTTATGTTGCTCTGATTGGTGCTAACACTGTCCAATAGTATCCAGAGACAGTTTGACAGACAACCGTAGATCCCGCCCCTGCGACTGAGGGTCGTGGCCAGACTATATATTTACATGTATAGGATGGCTCGCAAGGCCAAGTTATCATTAACCCAGCCATGGTTTAGGGATGTCCAAATACTCAGGGTTATTAAATTACCTCACATTCAAGTTGAGTAGGAATGAATAAAACAAATTTGTGTTTAAGGAAAAACATGAAACATTTTCAGATGACAGAATTTCAGCCCCAAAGCAGGATCAGACAACCTGTCAGCGGTTTGCTCACCTTTCCTATATAACTGGAAGCTGGGCTGCGTTGCGTCGATGCCCACCGACACTGGACCAGCTTTGAAGAGCGCCATGGCCAAGGCGTGCTCGCTGCCTTTCGGCACCTCAACGTAGCCTTTGCACTGGGCTGCCATGCCTGATGAATTGTAGCGGCATAGCTGTTCCTACACAACAATACAAGCATAATAAAATTCTACAGTTGAGGGTGGATGGTTAGTGTCACAGTAGGGCTGGGCAATAAATCAAAAATTTTTCGTAATCGAAATTTCCGACTCTTATAGAGATAATTTTCCTCATGTCAATAAATTTGATAATTAAAAAAATGAAAAGATGTGTGTAGGTTGGCAGTGTTCGTATCCCTTTAATACGTGTGACAGCCCCATCTAGTGGACAACTTTTGCTTCTGCGCATGCCTGTAGATATATCATCCATTTATCGTTATCGAGGTGAAATCCTCAATATCTCGTGATATTGATTTTAGGCCATATCACCCAGCCCTATGTCACAACAATGTTTCCTTTTGGCAAATCACATTTGACACCATGTTTTTTTTTAATTAACACTGAAATTTGTTTCTAGCACAAATGTAAACCAAATATTTTTTGTCAAAATAATTGCAATGAATATGAGATAATTTTACCAAATAAAGACACACGGAACAAGTACTTCAGGTTAACAAAACAAAAATATGTGACACAATTTTACATGAACTCTAATCAGTTTTTATAAAGCAGATTAATAATAAATTGTTCATTTTTCGTCCCTCAGTCTTGAAACTGATTGTCAAGGCTTCCAACGTCCCATCTCCTGAACCCGACCCCATGACTCTGCTTTCTTCTACTTCCCTTTAAGTGACTCATGAGGAAACAATGTTTGCTTTGCAACACAGTTTCTACCTCTGAAACACGTTACTTGGTCAACCGTTTCAGCAGCTTTACGCTTAAACAGGAACTGTTTACTTTCCTTTTCACCTACTCGTTCAAACAAATGTAGTGAATAAAGATGCTATTGTGACAAGTGAGAGAAGAACTGGCTTCCTCTGGTTTCGTTCTGACCAGTGATTCCTGTTAGACTCAGAACTTTTCTTCCCCTGGGAATTGCTAAAACATCCAAACTAAGTTCACAAACTCCACAAAGTTGAGTTCTCATTGTTTGGCGTTGTACAGTTTCACACATGATGTTTTTTAGTGAGCCAGGCGGGTGCTGTTAGGCAGCTGGAGTGGGAGTGAAAAGAAGCTAAAATCAGTATATTTAAAAATGTTTTGAGTCCTTTTAAGTGCCTACCAAATACATACATTTTTATTTCTAATAGGCCCCTTCACATAATAACAAAGAAAGAAAGAAAGAAAGAAAGAAAGAAAGAAAGAAAGAAAGAAATAAAGAAAGAAAGAAAGAAAGAAAGAAAGAAAGAAAGAAAGAAAGAAAGAAAGAAAGAAAACAATATTATAGTGCCTCATGATAAAAAGTAAGAGGTGCTTCACAAGAACAAAAAGTTCAATATAAAAAAAGATTTAAAAATATGGTTAAAATGAGGAAAAAAATAAACAAAAATTTTGTGAACAAAAAATGTAGGAAAGGGAGAGAAAAAATGAATATAAAAGATGGAAATCAGTGGATCCCAGGAAAGGTGGAGCTGAAAGAACAGAATAAGGAGAGGGTATGAAGGGCACGCAAATGCCAGCTTGAACAGGTGAGTTTAAAGGAGACCACTGAGTCCACTGATCTCAGGCTCAGGGGGAGAGAGGTCCAGAGTCTGGGGGCCACAGCAGCAAATGATCTGTCACCTTTGGTTTTTAGCCTGGTGCACTGCACAACCGGTAGGCTTTGGTCACTGGACCTCAGGGACCTGCTGGGGGTGTAGGGACTGAGAAGATCACCAATGTAAGATGGTGCTTGTCCATGTAAGGTCCTATAGACCAGAACCAGGATCTTGAAATGAACCTTGAAGCTGGCTGGCAGCCAGTGAAGCTGGAGGAGAAGCGGGGTGATGTGGGTGTGTTTGGAGGACTTGGTCAGAAGCCGAGCACAGGCATTCTGAGCCACCTGTAGACGGTTCAGGGAGGTTTTGCTCAGACACGTGAAAAGAGAGTTACAGTAGTCTAAGCGTGAGGAGATGACGGTGTGAATAACAGTCTCAAGTTCAGAGCGGGACAGAATGGGACTCAGCTTAGCAATGTTCCTGAGATGGAAGAAGGAAGAGCAAACAACAGAACTGACATGAGAATCCAGGGTGAGAGCTGGGTCAAAGGTCACACCAAGATTCCTGACAGAGGGTTTGGTGTGAGTAGCAAGCTGACCAAGAGAGTCTCTGACTTTGGGAACCAGTTTGTCTGGGGCACAGATGAGGATGTCAGTCTAATCTTCATTCAGCTGTAGAAAGCTCCCAGCCATCCAGATGTGTAGCAGCTGCAGCTTAGACATCTCGTGGGGCTTAAAGGAGATGTACAAATGGATGTCATCTGCGTAAAGATGGTAAGAGATTTGTTTAAAAGAGCTCAGGATGTGTTGAGCGGAAGCAGATAGAAGAGGAAGAGTAGAGGCCCCAGCAAAGAACCTTGTGGGACACCATGAGGGAAGTGGTGGAGGACTGAAACTTGGAGGCGGCCACAGAGATGAAACGCTCAGAAAGATAAGTGGAGAGCCACACCAGAGAAGTTCCTGATTGGCCTACCCAGTCTGTCAGCCTCTCCAGTAGCAGGTGATGGTCAACAGTGTCAAAGGCTGCAGCTGCCAGTCCTAAATTTACACCATTTACATTATAAAATTTACATTAAAATTACTAAGTTCTTAGGAATAGTTTACTTTATAATAGTGTTTAATATCCCAGTAAGTATAAGCTGCATGATGTTCTAGCTCCATACCTCTCCGACATATGGGTAGGCTTCTTCAGAGTCAATGCCTCCATTGTCTTTCACATAATTGAAGGCATTGGTCATGTATCCTCCTCCACAGCCGTCGTTCTCCTTGACGCAGTCCACCAGGTTCTGGGGACTGAGGTCAACGAGTTGACCTGTCTTCTTAGCCAGTTGGCCCTCAAGAGCTCCAGCAGAACTGAAGGCCCAGCAGGAGCCACAAGAACCCTGTTGGATGATAATACCAGTAAGAAAAATGTGTAAAATTAAGGTTTGAAAAATAATCTGCATAAGGATCAGAAAAGCTAAGCAAGAACAATGTTTAAATTACTAAAGAAGCTGTGGAGCAAAAATCTGAAAATGAATCCAAAACTTCTTTTAGTTTTTACTGACTTTAAAGTTTTAAGAAAAAAAAACTATTACGTTCTCCTAGATGAACACTAGGGGGCAGACTTTCACTAGCATTAAGAGAGCTTTCTGCTGGTTGAAATCCTGCAAACACTACATTTTATTTATCTAACAGCTGACTTATGGATTTCAATTTACAACAAATAAAAACATATTTTGTCATTTTCATATAAAAATGACAGCTTAAAATCAGTTATTCCAAAAATTCCCAAAAGAACAGAGCTGTGTTTCTGACTTTCACCACAAAACATATTAAAGCTTTAGATCATCGACTTCCACCTGGGTGTGAGTAAATTACAGCTGCAACTCTTATTCACAGAGAGAAGCCTCTAACATGCAGCTGATCTGATTAAATGATTTGACTAATCACGTCAGTCGAGTGCCAATGAAGGCTTTGAGCTTTCATAATATTCAAAATTTCCTGGATCAAATAAAACATCAAAACGTAATTGAAGAACATAAATGTGGCTGTAGATGAAGCTTGTTGGTATGCAGAGAGAGCAGCCATGTGTTGCATAATTCATGAATAACAGGGAGCAAATCAGCTGATTGTGGGGATGCTGCTACAGGTTATATGTCTCCACCAGGGGGGGACAAAGCCAACTACACAAATGGTTTCTTTCTTACAAGAAAATATAGATCTAAATCATACTTGATCCTTCTAATAAACATGCAAAACACAACAATAACGAAGTTTGTGAGGCAAAACCATTTATTGTAAAGCTATCATTTTAAAGGTGCAGTGTGTAAGAATAAAGTAAAAATTCTACAGTGAAATAATCCCAAAATGTCTCGGTCACCTTGGATGGAAGGTCATCCATCCATTGTCTGAACCCGCTCTGTCCACGAAGGGTCGCGCGGGGGTGGGGGGGGGGGGGGGGGTCTGGTGCCCATCATCATTGAGTGTGAAGGTTGTCGTGTCTCCTGCGAGCTAATGCTGCCACGCCGGCATTTGGAATTTAGCTACAGTTAGTTAAACGCTCCAGCGTTGTAATCCAAAGCAAGTAACAAGAGCGACTCAAAAGTTATTTCTTGTACCCCTAAGAAGTCACAGCATTTTTCCCCCCGTAATGTTGAGTGAAGCAGGCTAGAGACTAACTTTGATCTATCAATGCTAATGGTAAATTAGAAGCAAATAGACACGATGAACATATATCTAGCTACCTTTTCAATGACCAACAACTCAATATTACAGTGGGATGTTTGTGTGAAGTGAATAATGAGCCAACTGTGGTGTTTTACTTCCTTTAATGAGTCGTTCAGAACTATAACAGCAAGCTAACAACAATAAGGTAAACAACCATACTTCCTCTATGCTGGAGGTATTTTACCGTAATAAGTGTACTAAGTGCTCCCTACCTTCAAACACCTAAGAGTGCAAGCACCAGATATGACAATGTATTTATCTACTTATCAACTTGCTGTCCATGACTTGTCTTTGCTAGTTATCTCGAATATTCTGGTGCTTCTCCATAACTGACATCAGGCATAAAACTCACATTTGACCACAGGATGCCCTTTTAACTTAATCCCTACATAATGCACCTTTAATTCTTTAGTGAGGAGGTCAAAATTAACAATATAAAAGTTCTGATTGGTCCTACAGAAATGAGATAACTATAAAAATAAACAGACACATAATCAACATCTCTCACTGTCTGTCATTAGGTAACATGACATTATTCTGCTGTTAATTTGTCTGCAGAGGTCTCAGGTCTAAGCCACATTTCCATTTATGAAGCCAGCTTCCTGTTCTGCTGAACAATTGTTTACATAAACAATGCCAGACCGTTCAATCCACTCTTGATGACTAATTATATTAAATAATAACAGACTCTCATAACAGGGAGGACAGGCTTTTTCCTGCAGAATGATTCCACTCTTACTGGTGGTTTGTCTCACACAACATTTATGAAGCACAGAAAGGTCAAAGCTGGAAGAGCAGCTCTGAATTTCCTTCTTCCTCTTGTTTTTATGATTCTAAAGGGAACGTTTCCACCACACACTCTGAATCTCATTTAGAATTGGACCGGCTGCTTTTCTCCTGAGGTCACTCCAGCTTCCTGAAAGATGTTTTTGAATGTTTTTAATTAAACTGTCCAACTCTTATATAGATTTATGGTTCTTGGACATTTCTAATCTGCTAAAACCAACTCTGGCTATTAAATTAATTAACAAAATACATTTTTCCCAATTCTTGATTAATTTCTAAAGTCATGACTGGAAAAAAATGGAGGGTCATTTATTTCTTGAGTGAATGACCTCTGCTATTGATTTATATTGGACTCAATTTGAATTTAAAATTTATTTTATTATTCAAAATGAAAAACTAAGAAGAATTTACATATCAATGCAAAATATCTCAGTAAAAAAGAGCAGAAAAAATTTATCAATAAATAAAATAGTTCTCATTACAAACCTAATTAAACTGTCCTTCATGGTTAGATTTTCTAAATTAAACACAGACACTATGTCTGAGATGACATTTTTACTTAAAAAACAAGATTTAAAAATGTTTTTATATACTGAGTGACGGGCTGCGCAGTGGTTAGAGCTGTTGCCTTGCAGCAAGAAGGTCTTGGGTTCGCTTCCTGGCCTGGGATCTTTCTGCATGGAGTTTGCACGTTCGCGCGTACTCCGGCTCCCTCCCACAGTCCAAAAACATGACTGTGAGGTTAATTGGTCTGTTTAAATTGTTCTTAGGTTTGAGTGTGTGTGTGTGTATGATTGTTTGTCCTGTGTGTCTCTGTGTTGCCCTGCAATGGACTGGCTCTCTGTCCAGGGTGTACCCCGCCTGATTGGCCATTGACCGCTGGAGATAGGCACCAGCCTCCCCGTGACCCTACGTGGACAAGCAGGTTCAGACAATGGATGGATGGATGGATGCTGAGTGATACTGAATGTTTTATTTCTTTGTTCAGGTTGTTCCATAATTTTTATACTTTAGACAATAAAAACTCAATTTTTTTCATTTTGGTTCCTAATTTAGATTTTAGACATCAGTTTCTTCTTCAGTTTCTTCGGGGCGACGGTGGCACAAGAGTTAAGTGCTCACCTCTCAGTCGGAAGGTCGCAGGTTCGAGACCCGCTCAGTCTGTCGCTGTCGTTGTGTTCTTGGGCAAGACACTTAACCCACATTGCCTGCTGGTGGTGGTCGGAGGGACCGGTGGCGCCTGTGCTCGGCAGCCTCGCCTCTGTCAGTTTGCCCAGGGCAGCTGTGGCTACATTGTAGCTCATCCCCACCAATGTGTGAATGTGTGTGAATGGGTGAATGACTGATTGTGTTGTAAAGCGCCTTGGGGGGTTCCAGGACTCTAGAAGGCGCTATATCAAATACAGGCCATTTACCATTCAATTGAAATATCATTACTTTATGTTTGATAAATAAAGAGTTAGAGGGATCTTTATAGTTATAAACAGTTTTGGTCCAAGGACCGACCCTTGTGGCACTCCATAATTCTGATTTAGAATAATCTATCTAACAAACTGTTTTCTATTTTCTGAGTACCTCTTTTTCCATTGAAGTGCCACATGTGCCTATTATCTCATTCATGTGCTGTTGTATTTTACTTTGTAATAAATTTCCCTACAACCCAATGAAAAGTGTTTTCTCTGCATGCACGCTGCAGCAGCAATTTCTATACTTCAACCGTTTAAAGCACTAACCCTCAGTTTGCATATCAAGTTGGTTAGGTTTAAAGGGAGAATAGGCAGTTGTGGCTTGCTTTTAGCACTCCTTAGTGTCCGTTTAGTAAAACCAAAAGAAAAACGTATCTCTTCTTTGTGCTTTAGTCCTTTAACACCTTAATCGACCTGCTGAAATGTCTCCCCAGCCTTCATTAGTGTCTACAGAAGTGATTCATAACTAAATCAAACAAATCAGCTGTGTTCACAATTTAAATCACGCAGGAAACTTGCTAAAACCAGACTGCAGCACCAGGCATGTCAGCTCCATTAAAAATAAAAAAGTCCAACAGAGTGGTCAGTCATTCTGAAGTTGCAAATGCAGCATTTTGGTCACAGAGGCCGGTGGGGCTCTGAGCGACATGGGTCATTTTAGCACATACTGGCTCAAGAAAATAACCCTCCCACTGTCTTCATGGGTGACCCCTCGAGGAAAGTTGACCGTTGAGCAGGATTGATGGTTTATCCATTGAGGTCCATGTGGCAGGTGTGAGGTGGTGCTCACTCCTCACCCCTGCCACGCGAACCCAAGGGATAAACCATCAACCCTGCTCAATGGTCAACTTTCCTCGCGGGGTCACACCCATTAGGACAGTGGGAGGGTTATAAATATGAAAAGTTGGAAAGCACTCCTTTAAGGGAAATAAATACCCATCCCACTTTTATTTATAAAGCACCTTTAACATGGCACTACAGCCAACCAAAGCGCTGCACATAATAAAAATAAAAAATAAAAAACCCACAAAGCATAAGACAGTCACATCATAAAAACAAACTAAAAATAGTACAACAAAGTACGGCCAAATCATTGTCGATTATGTGACTTTGTCTTAATGCTCCAATACATATTTTATTATGAATTCCTACCTGGTTCTTGACAGAGGACACCATGCCTTTTCTGCGGTAGTCGATGGATTTGGGAAGCTTGGAGACGGACTCATTCAGAGTCATGGTGAAGCTCTGCTCACGATTCATCGGCACGAGTAAACCAGTCATCTTCTCCATCACTTCCTCTGAAGTCTGCACAAACACAGACACAATTGCTCAGGTTTCTCATTCAGAACGTGTTGCAGATGATCCACATCCAAGTAATTAAAGGGTAGGAGCAACAGTTTCTAGGGAGAAGAGCTAATTATTGTGTTGTGTCGCCCAGATTACAGATGGTTTCTTGTTTTTTAGACAAAACTGAAAGATGTGTAAAAAGGATGTCTTTTAGGCTGGTGACAAGGTCGTGAAAAAAATGTTGGAGAGGGAGGGATTCTTTCTGCAAGGTGACAAAGGATGACAAGGAATTTATGAAGAGGTGGCTCTGGCATCCACTACTCCACCATGAAATGTCATTTTTCAAAGCAGAAATGTTGAAAGGGAACAAAGGAAAAGGCATGCTAGCGCTCTGTAGCTACAAGAAGACATAAAATAAGAGCCTTAAAGAAGACCGATGAGAAGAGGAGTCTGGGGATTTAAACCCGGGAGTTTGGCTGTCCTAGGAAACAGCATGCTTTGTTGTATTTGGCAGTCTTTTCTACAAAATATTCCATTTAGTCTTATTAGAATTCTGCAGGGCTTTCAGCACTGCTCTGTCTAAAAGCAGAAGGAAGGACTTAAACCAGACCATCTGTTGATTTCTCTCATTTAAGTGTCTCTTGTACAAAGAAAATGAAAAGACATCCTTCATTTACAGCCACCTGTTCCTATAGATATGAACTGGCCATTAATCTGGTGCTCAGATGTGTACACATGTTCTGTCGCTAATGAGTGCATCAAATCTCAGGTACGCTACACCTCACAAAGATTGTTTTTCACTGATTTACAACACTTCAGAGCTGTGCATTACTGATGCACAGACAACTAATCAAAAGACTGAACCCATAGCCTAAATGTCCTGCTAGTAAAAAAGTAAAAAAAATAATAATAATAATGCAGTCGAGCTTCAGCTTCTTTAAAGTGTGGACTGTTTTAGGTCATGTATGATGGCCAAAGGGATCTTGTGGGGCATTTTAGAACATAAGAGCCCTTTAGAGATACCTGGTGGAGATGATTATTTTCTGTAAAGCTCTCAGTCACGCTTAAAAAAAAATCTTCTGTCTAGTATAAATTAATGCTTTTTTATTTGTTCTCTGTGGTGAAAAAGCTCTGGCACCTCTGTTTCAGGACATGTAAGTTAGCCAGAGAAGAGGGAAACAGAAAACAACAGGATTTGGAGTCTCACTCATTAGTATTCATGATGGTTTGATATCTCGTCTCTGATTGGCTAACAGAAATGCAACTCTTTTACTGCCTTCAGTTGGTTTGCAATATTTATGTTTTATCTTCACAAATAGCATAAGCCTAAAGGAGTAATGTTGTGTTGTGGAGTTGCTAATGCTAACAGTTAGCTTCTACTAGCTGAAGCATGCTCTACTCTCTCCTGGAGGCTAAACCAACAACAACTTTCCATGCCTTGAGCCAAGATGGGTGAATCCATGAAAGTTAATTTATAGTGCGATGTAGATCTGTGTGGCATTTTCTGACCCCAACGTTTCCCTGTCTATTTTCTTTTGGCAGCTATTGCAGAAAGTCATTTTCTTGTTCAGCCTGCATGTTAAACTCAGAGTGCCCAATCAAATTCCTAAAATAACAAGTAAAAAAAAAGGTTTCTCAGTAAACTTGCTCTTTCACAAAATGGAAAAACATAATTTTTTTCTTGGGTTTTTTAATGACCTGAATACAAAATACAAACAATGAAATGCAACACAGGGCAAGTTAAGAGAGGGAGGAAACAAAAACATCTTTTATTTTCCAATTCAACACTTGTGATAAAATAATCAAATACAGCATTTGATTATATGAATTTAAACACTGGAATATCATGTAGAAGGAGAGTTAAGCACACAGCCTCAGACTCACCATATCTCCCAGGTGGTTCATCCCTAGCTCGTAGGAGTGCATACCCAGTGCCGCCTCCTGGTTGTGAGCTTCAACCATTCGCATATTCTTCTCCCAGATGGCCCTGCGGATCCCCTCTTCATCCTGACACAAACAAACTCAGCTCAACCCAACTTTTTTCATTTCTAAAACAAAGTGACTCAACTTCTAGAGCTTGAGACAGACTCTCAAATCTTTAGCATTTTCTAAATGCATCAAAATTTCTTTAAATAAACTAAATTCTCAGTTTCAGGGTTTAAAGGGGACACACTATGCAGAACTCACTTTGTGCTGCAATGTTGGTCCCTATAAACAGTCAAAACGTGAATAATACTATCCAATTGTTTTCTGTCAGTGTTTGGTTGTAGGAATCAAATGCCTCAAAAACCTGTTTCAAAATGTCCCTGTTTGTGATGTCACAAACGGAGAAAATAGAATAGAACCACCTCTCAAATTCAAGAGAGAGCTGCGAATAGCAGCAGCTCTACTCAAAGTTCCTCCAGCTTCTTAGCTAATAGCAGCTTAATTGGGGAATAAGTGGGCGTGGTTAGCTCCAGCTTGTTTTTCTTAAAGTGACAGAGCCTTGAAACGGCTTATTCTGGAAGGTACTGAAAACATCAAGAATAAAACAGCTGAAAATGCTTAATGTGAGAGTGATTTAGTGCAAAAGACTTAATGAACAGGTTTTATGTCAAACACATACATATTATAACTTGGGAGAAAAAGTCATAATATGTCCCCTTTAATGCATTTTGTCTATTTATGCAGTAAAGTTCTGTTTAAGCACAAACACAGCAAAAAGTGGCACAGTGATTTGCTTTCCGTTCCCTTTTTCCCAGCTTGAGCAGTTGCTTACTTACTTTAAAAGCTCACAGCTGCAGGCATGAAGCCATAAAACCAACAAAGCAGGCTGTGCAGGCAGACTGGGCTGCTCTCAGAAACACTGACCTACATACAGTTTCTCACCCTTTTGATTAGGAACGTTATGAAGAAAACACAACAAAGTGCATCTTGATTAGAATTTCATCAACCTTTGCAAATGTTATTTAAATTTTATTCCACTTCATTCGAAGTAGGAACAAAAGTCTTCCGACCTTATAAAAACCAGACAGCTAATAGAAATGTATCTGAGCAATTATCGGAGTAACTGGCACATTTTTAAAAGGCTTGGTTAATTAGGCTGTCTTGACCATGCACACAAAGATCTCCCTTTTGTACTGCAAACACAGAGGTGTAGAAATAATACTTAGCAGTTTGATGATGTCAGTGTAAAATAATCTCAATATTAAGCTATACCGTCAGCTAAACTAATCACACTAATTGACTGCTGCACATTTAATTTATTACAGTAATAATGAGAATTTGAAGAGAGCCAAATCTGAGGATTTGAATACTGATAATAATCTATGGTATAAGTATTATATGCTCATAAACCAAGTAGAACATGAAAACACACAAACTAAGATGGCAGACAAACAAACAAGCTTCACACACAAACACTCCACAGCTGGGGACCGCTGACCTCCAGCCTGAGGTGAAGTGGAGGGAAGACAGATGCTTGACAAGCTACACGGAGGTCAATCTGGAGTCAGCTTTTGCTTTTTCACCAGCAAATTACACTTACCTCCATCCTCACAGCGAGAAACTTCACAAATAATGAATGTAGACTAGGAATTTTAAGAGACAGAGAGCAACAAAGGGAAGAAATGCAGAATGGGAGTCACAGATGGGGGAATTTCCTCTGTTGACAATTTTTTTCACACCTGCTCTTGTGATCTGAGCAGAGACGACCCAGATTAACAACCAAACCAGTAAATGGGCTAATTAAGAATATCCCTTCATTGGCTGCCCATCACTTTCAGGGTCCAATATAAAATATTGCTTTTTGTCTTCAAATCCCTCCATGGTCTTGCCCCCGTGTACCTATCTGATCTTCTTGCGATTTATACTCCCGGTCGCACACTCAGGTCCTCTAGCCTGTTGCTCCTCGAGGTACCAAAAGCGTGTTATAAATCATGTGGACAAAGAGCTTTCTCTGTTGCCGGTCCTAAAATGTGCAACGAACTTCCAGCCGCAGTTCGACTGGCATCTTCCTTGGCAGTTTTTAAGTCTAGACTAAAGACACACTATTTTACCCTTGCTTTTAACAGTTAGCTGTTATTTTGGTTTTTACTACTCTCATTTTATCATCCATTGTAAGGTTTTTATCAGAACTTTTTTATTGGCTTGTTTCTTATCTGTTGACTGTATTTTATTGCTCTGTTTTATGTTTTTATCTCTGTTATTTTGCGACTGTACAGCACTTTGGTCGGCCGTATGGCTGTGTTTTTAAAGTGCTATATAAATAAAGATGGTATGGTATGGTAATTATATCACTAATTCTGGATATGGCTATTCTACTTTAAATCTGAAAAAGTGACATTTACATACACCTAATTTAAGATAAAAGGTGTCAGATGGGTGGATTAATTTTATAATCCACTTATAAATTATCATGAACTAGTTTTATTTAGCGTCTTTCTTGCTTGTTCCCTCCAGAAACCAAAACAACTACTCCTTTTGTTTTATGCTTTCACATTATTTTCCACAGCAGTGTAAAATATCACCATGGCACGTGTGTGTGTGTGTGTGTGTGTGTGTGTGTGTGTGTGTGTGTGTGTGTGTGTGTGTGTGTGTGTGTGTGTGTGTGTGTGTTCACCTTTAACTGTAATTGTGTGTGAATACAACACAGTATTTGACGGGGAATTCCCACTAAACACACACAACGATGTAAATTTTATCAACATCTCCCTTTTTATGTAACTTTCCAAACTGTCCCATTGAAATATGAACTCCATTAAATGGAAAAGCCCAAAATAATGTATATTATGTGGCTCTGTAACATAATTCAGTTATTTGCAACTCCTCAAAACACAAACAATGATTTAATAAAATGATTAAAATCAGTTTTTATGCTGATGATGTAAAATCATAAACTATTGTTGTAAGTCAACTAATAACCTCGAAGTTGACATGAGATCAGAACAAAACAAACACTGTTGTTTTCGGGATCCTCACCAGGCCATTGTACTCTTTACTGTGAGTCATCTTCCAGTGTTCCCACTGGGCGTCCAGTAAGGCCTCATCCAGATGACCCCGAGCTGAAACCGCCAGCAGCAAAACGCACACCAACGACAACATCCTGAAAGCGTAAAAAGAGTCTAACTTGAACCTCTGATGTTGAATGATTACTCCTACTGCACAGCTGTATAATTTATAACAATTCTGTGGAAAATGTGATTTTTAAATGACAGCAAACCCCCTGATCTAAAGTTTCCTGTTTTGTGGTTTGTCACATGATGCTTTCATTTTCAGAGTTTAGATCACGTGTCGCTTTGGACAAAAAAAAGAGAAAATGCTTAGTCAGCTGAATCTGGAGGGAAAACTTCATTCCACTCACTGATTTAAAACACACAGCTCACCACTGAAGTCTGTTTCCATTTACGTGGAAGACTAACTGAGAAGAACACAGAAAACTTGTGATCAGCCATCTGCAACTCATCAATCCCTGCTTCTTATTTGCATTTGTGCATTTCCCAGTGAGGACCAGCAACTCTCTAAGTTCACCACAAACTAACGAGTTTCCTTTGTTTTGAGGGAACAGAAAGCCCCGTGCTCTCTGCAGCATGCTTCCTACACACATTGATTATATATACAGCACAGCTTCACCTTGGGGTGAGCTGATGGAAAGCTTTGTTTTAACCAACAAATGTGCATTTTAATCTACAGCGTAGGTGTTGTCTCTGGATGACTCATGTGAATTCCTCTCATCATCTCTTTACTTTGCATTTTTCCCACATATATTTTTTACATTTATGAGCAGAACTCAAAAAAACTCCAATCTTAGTAAGTTCAATTTATTTCCATATAGGAGGAGGAGATATTTATGTTATATTCTTTGTTGAAATTCTCTGGTCAGTCTTATGTGTGCCTTAAATGAACGGCATTGTTACACATCAGTTAGTACAGTTTGTACTTCAGCTGCAGTAAAACAAATCCTGGTAAAGATAAAACGATGAGATCAATGCGAAAGTAAAACTTTGGACCAAAAAAAAACAACAACAGTAAAATAAAAACGTACCTTAAGCTGAAAAGTCCAAATCGAGTTTGAGGTGAGTCTCAGAGCTGACAGTTCCTGTGCTGCTGAAGTGGGTCAGTTCAGGGTTTTATCGTCAGGATTTTAAGGAAGTTTTAACGGGAACTCCATGTCTGGGGAGGAGTTTGAGGAAGTTACATCTGGTTGTCCTTGAGCAGATGAGGATGATGTCAGGTATTAGGTTACAGAGGAATGTCTGGATGTGGGCAGAACAGAACACACTCATGTTTTAATGATAAAAATGAGGAGCGTGCAAACTGGACTTTGTTGGAAAAGGTACTTGTGGGTTTATCTACTCGTTCACATTGATTAATTATAACCCTCTTCAATGATGAGCGTCGGGTTCTGTCAGTAAAAACAAAAATGCTGCATTTTTTTCCCTTAAAAACCACACATTCACCATAGGTTTCACTTGACATTTAAACTAAAATGGATTCATCTATTTTGACATAAAAATATAGTACATTTGTTTAAAATAACTTCTGTGACATAACCGTACAAATTACAAACACCTAATAATAACCCCCCACCCCCACCCACCCCACCCACACACACACAGACAATGAGCAACAGTTTTGTCCTTCTGGTTCTAGATGGTAATTGTTAAAAATCACATTTTGTTTAGATTTTGTGGAGCTAAATGCTTTTAAATGACTATAATTTCAGATTTTTCAGCAGAGCTTTTGTAAATGAACATATGATGTTATCTTCAGCAACAATTCACTGAAACAGGTTCCCACAGCGGATCAAAAATAGATCCCTGCCATTTTTACATTACGTGACAGGTTTCCTGTCTGGTGCTCTGGTTACTTCCTCCTTCTGCAAGTCATGTGTGTATATGTGAACATGCCGTGTGACTTCTGTAGTCATTCTGATGTCTCGAACATGCAGTCACTGATCTATATATAAGAGCATCCCATGTGCGTGATATGTTCAGTGATTCATGGTTGTTTCTGAGGCATGAATGAACTGCAGACAAACATGCGCCACAATGGGATGAATTTTGAGAGGTACACCTTTTTCACATTCACTTTGCTCTGCAGCAATGTCCAGACTAACACCAATTTATCATTTCTATACACATTTAATGACTGTTTTAACGATTGCAGTTTCAATGTAAATGACTCAACAAGAGTCAGCTGATTCTACAAAGCTTCAACGTCTTTAGTTGCTAAACGCATGTGAGTATTGTAGCCAAAGACCTCACCTCACAGGTAGCACTGAGTGACCTCACATCTGATGAAGATCCTTGAGAGACAGGTAGTCAACCATCTTCACCCTCAGGTAAGCTCCTCATTGGATCCAGTTCAGTTTTCCTACCAGCCCGGCATTGGGCAAGGTTGCACATCTCTCTGTGATAAACGATTTGATAAGCATCTAGATTCACAGGTTACGATTCGATTTAAAAGCGATATCCTTTTATTACAGAACGACTCATTTTGAAACAATTCGATTAGAATGCACCATGAGAACAGAACGATTTGATTCTACAGTTAATATTTTTGTAGATAATTGATGAAGTAAAGATGCCAAGGGACAATGTTGTCTTTTCAAATATGTAAAAGACCACATATCACAAAGCATTGAGGCTATCTGGCGCTTGCAACAACGACAACATCAAATAACTACATAACAAAATCACGTCAGTGTATTTATTTTATGAACCAACAAAAAGTGGCTATATCTTTGGATGGGAACTCCATAGATAAACAGCACATAGGTGCAACATTTCAGCCTGAGCCAAGTGATTTGAACACTTTCAATGTAAACAAATTACACACCTATAAACAAACCAAGTTCCAATAACCTTACAGTGATGGAGGTCATTCCTTTTAAAATGTAGCCTCAGGCCTGGGGAGCCGGAGTGGAAGAACAAAACAGCAACCACGTTCTTGTCTCAATACTTGACACAGTGACAAGTGCTTCATGTAAATAAATGATGGGAAATAAATAAATGTGTATAAAATAAATCAAACCTTTTAACCTGTTAAAGGTACTCACCACACTCCCTTCTTATAAAACCCAAAAACGGTCCAAACTTTGGATTTTTGTTTCCCCGATGCATTGAAAAACTGTCTTGGTGCATTGTCACCTCCATCGCTAAGGATAATGCTGTTGTTCTTCACATCCTCCATTTTCCATGTTGCCATTTGCATATCACGCATGCTAACGTAAACAAGACACACAGCAAGTAAACAAAACCCGCCCGTACGATCTCGAAACGACGCAATCCTCCCCCGACCATACTGACTCAGATGTGTGAGCGGCTCTACAGACTTTCGCAGGCAGCTTGGTTGGGCGACAATGGCACAGGAGTTAAGTGCTCGCCCTGTAATCTGAAGGTTGCAGGTTCGAGCCCCGCTCAGTCTATTGCTGTCATTGCGTCCTTGAGCAAGACACTTAACCCACCTTGCCTGCTGGTGGTGGTCGGAGGGACCGGTGGCGCCTGTGTACGGCAGACTCACCTCTGTCAGTGTGCCCCAGGGCAGCTGTGGCTACAATGTAGCTCATCACCACCAGCGTGTGAATGTATGTGTGAATGGGTGAATGACTGATCGTGTTATAAAGCGCCTTGGGGCATCCCAGAACTCTAGAAGGTGCTGTATCATATACAGGTCATTTGTAAAGTTGTAAATAAAGAGTTTAAAAAAAGGTGTGTGGGCAGCTTTAAGCTCTTGCGTTGTTTACGAGATGCTGGCACACGTGTGATGCCACCATCCAATTCAAATTCTTGCGAGACCCGATCCATGACTCTCCAACCGTTTCATCTAGGAATTCATGGATAATTTCTATCGAGTGAGGAGAATGCTACCGACGCACTGGCACGTCTCACTTGTTGAACGAAATATCCGGTCACATCGGTTTACTCGTCACAACCCTGGCGTTGGGGTGGACAATCCGTCATTTACCTACACCGAGCTCTGACTCCACTGGAGAAGTCTGGAAGCACTGTGAAGATCATGTTATTTTTATTTCTCCAATGTCGTTAACACCATCCGTGCTGGACTTCTTAGGGACAAGCAGGAGATAGCAGGAGTTGACCACCACATGTCACATCCTCAGCTACCCCACAGAACACCCACAGTTTGTTAGATCACATGGCTGTGTGTCTGATGAGCTGATCTGCAGTGCAGAAGCACCTCAGGGAACTGTGCTGGCACTGTTCTTGTTCACCCTCTACACTGCAGACTGATCCATCAACTACCCAGGCTGCCATCTACAGACCCTCTCTGATGACTCTGTCGTTGCCAGCCTCGTCACAGATGGGGATGACTCAGCGTACACACAGGGGCACAGAATCACCCCCTGATCAAAGCGGGAAAACATGGAGGGGACTGGAGGTGGATTTCCGTAGCCCCGGACCCTCTACTTTGGTACCAGTGAATATCTAGGAAACAGACACTGAGACAATGGAACCTTAATGGTCACCTAAACGGCAAGTTAGACTGGAGCCATTTCTATTTTTAGGAAGGGTAAGAGCAGACTTGAACTCCTGAGGACGCTGAGGTCCCTTGGAGTGCAGAGGGTGCTTCTATGGATCTTCTTCGACTCTGTGGCGACATCAGCCATCTTTTACGTTGCGGTTTGTTGGGGCAGCAGCTTGTTTATGGTAGAAAGATAAAGATTAGACAAGCTCATCAAGAAGGCCAGCTCTGTCCTTGTCCCCTTGAACCAGTGCAGGAAGGACATTTTTATTGCACTATATAAAACAACATATTCACATGCACATCAAGAAATAAACAACTTTTAAGAAAGCAGGATTTGGAGTAACTTTAGGCTCATTTACATATTCCAGGACATTTCTACTAAGGGACTACATGGTTGTTGACTGACCCAGATGACTTGGAGTAGTAGACAACTCCTTTTACCACATTTGCTGCTGACTTCCTACGTTTAAGTTGTGTTTACATGACCTTTAAAGGGTAGCACCGGGGCTGAAGCTTATTTCAGCTGTCACGGGGTGAAAGAGGGGGGACACTCTGAGCAGATTGGCAATTCATCCATCACAGGGACAAATAAAGTACGTGATCACTCGCCGCTGAGGTCAATTTAGAATCACCAACTTTCATGTTATGTAGACTATGGGAAGAATGTAGAATACCAGAGGAAAACACCGCATAGAGAGGCCAGATTTCAGTCGTGAGACTTCATCTAGAATTCTCATTTGATCACATTTTCGATATGTTTCACACAGCTGTGTGCAGGTGTGTAGTAGAACAAGGGCTTCTTATTATTATTTTCCACATGATGTAACAAGCAGTGATTGCTAGAGCTACTGTCTGTCATCACTGCTTCAGTTTTGTCTCGTCCACATGTTACTAAAATAAAGACAGAATCAGATTAAAATATCACAGCTCTGAAAATCACTTTCACTGATGTGTTGTCAACACGATGGGAATTTTTCAGATTCCCTCAAGAAGAGTTTAAATATCTTGTCTTGTTGATGAATGATGGTCGGAAGGCGCAAAAGATGCATTAGTGGTCTGGGACTTGGTCCAAAGTCATGATGGTTTTGCTCTGATCCGTCTTAAGTTCAGTTCACATGGTCTATTGTTTCTCTATTGTTACTTATCTATGTTAAACGGGAAACACCTACATTAAATAGAGGGGAAGGTCTCAGGTTTCATCTTTCCATCACCTATAATGCAGTTCTGAACCTAATCCCCAAACAGTTTCAATCTAGGTCACACCCTCTTACATTTAATCAATACAACCATTCCCACACAATAGAGGCTAATGACCCTGATGACTCATCAGGAGGTGTGTGTGTGCGTGTGTGTGTGTGTGTGTGGGGGGGGGGGGGATTCATATGTAGTTTCAGTTTGTCAAGCAACAATAGACAGCTACAGTTTATAAGCTTGCCCCTCCCATATTCCAGTCAGAATTGACAGAGCTCATTGGATGAGAAGTGAGACGTCTTCAAGAAACCAAAGAAGTCCTGTTGCCTTCATTTGAACGCCTTTGGATTGCACATGGTTACCCTAAAGGCTCCAAAGATAGTCTTTTCAGACATTTCTGCCATGTTGTGTGTTAAGAGCACTCTGGTCTGCTCAGAGAAATGCCGTCATTGCTTTGATCCTAAATCCAGGCTTTGAAACATTTTGGATTGTCCTGATCTGATTTTTCGGGACAAACAAGCGTGCTTCCTGACGTGTGACATGTAGCCAATCAGAAAGCAAGGTGATGGCAGTATGGTGCACTATACTCCACTATGTTTGTTTACTTCAAAATCATGGTGTCTAGTCTTTCCTCTTGAACTGATGGAATGAACTTTAGACAAGATTTAGAAAATGGATAGACGGATGGACGGAGACTCAGTAGTATGCTGCAACATAAGTAGAAATTCTTAAGTCTCATCATAAAAACATCTGTGAAGAAGGATGTTTTACTTTCAAAATTGCTGGTAGAGTAGAAGAGTTTTAATGAATAGATGTATCAAAGGAGACCAGCACAGAGTAGCCTAATAGCTGGACGGATCAGCCGAGAGTTTTGTGTAACGACATTTCTCATCCAAATGCACATGAGCGGTCTGTATGATCCATTCTTCCCATGTTGGGCTCACAAGGACTCAGAGACAATAACAAAAGCAAATGCTGTCCCTTAGTTTTGTGCACAGATGAACATTTAATTTTAAAGCATCTCCACAAATTTCCTGGTTTCTGCTCCACTGCTCCTGGAGGTCAACAAGTCCTGGGTGCTGAGATCTTTGTTGAGTTAAGTGCAGAGCAGGCGTGCAGCTCCAGGCATTAGCTTTCATCCCTGATCGCCCTCTGTCTTTTTCTTTTCTGTGTTGGTTTGCTGGCTTTCACCAGACTGGAGAGCACATCTCAAGCTGCTGTAGGAGTCTTCCCTGAGGTTACGGCCACTTTAAGTAATGAGATTTATGAACGGTTCGCTCTCTGAGCTGATCCATCACTCAACAACCATAGAGGGTCGTGACATGTGTGAAGATAGATTCATCTTCTAACGATCCATGCACGTGTTTCTGATGAGATTGCTCCTTGGGGGCATTTTATTGTTGCTCAATTTCATAAAACAAAGTTATCTGAGCTCCTATATGACTTGTTTTCTTCTGTATGAAGTTTTCTATAAGTGTACCATAACACTTTCCACAAAAATGGAACCAGCCCAGCTCCCAGACTTCTCTGCTTCTGCCGTGTGATGAATCTGCTGACTCACATCATCATGGGGTATCAGCTTCCTGTTAATACAAAACCGATTTGGCTCCACTATGATCTTACATCACTGTGGCGAGGCACTGCAGAGGAAGTCCAGTCCCATCTCATTTTCCATATGCATCTATATGACTCACCCTGGGACAGATCGTGTAATTCTAACTTTGCCCCTCGCTGAAGTTAATTGTGCCTAAGTGCTGGAAAACGCCATTCCTCTGGGGGTTTTAAATCCCGATCCTGGAGACTTTTCACTGACCAGTTGAGAGATTAGTGGAGCCACCAACAGAGGTTTTAAAGCTTGTTTGGATTCAGATTAATCGCTGTTGTCTTTTTTCATTCAAAGATTAAATTGTTTGTTCAGGAAAAGACATTACTAATGTTAACTGTGGTCAAATCATTTTTGTTGTCTGAGCCTTGTCTGTCCTGATTTCTTTGTTCAAACTTGTGGCAGCATGAAAACATTTATGATTTAAAGCATATCTCTTTTGGGGTGAAACTGATGGACTGATCACTGAAATGTAGGGATGGACAATATATCGGCATCAATGTCGGTATCGGCTGATGTTAGTAATTTTTTTTAAAAATCGGTATCGGTTTGATAAATAAAACCGGGCCGATATGTTTTTTTCCATCTTGTCTCCATTTTTTTGCCTGTTTCAGAGGATGAGGGGGTGATGGCGTGATGTGCAATTTTTTAGTCATGTGACAGTGAATGAAATCATCTCAGAACCGTAAATGTGTGTGTTGTTTGTACATAGTAATGTAAATTCAGCTTTAATCATTTTTATTCTACACAAAATCTGATTATTTTAGAAGAATTAATGTCAGGAAATCGGTATCGGCAAATATCGGTTATCGGCCATAACAGTGATCTTAATATCGGATATCGGTGTCGGCCCAAAAATCGGTGCATCACTTCTGAAATGGGTTTCTGTGGGCATCATTTCTCAAATGCAAACAAAACAAACAAACAAAAATAACTATTTTAACTGAAATCTATTGGAATTTTCTGACTTGTTCACCCAAAGAAAAAGAAAAGTTAGAGAACTTGGTTCATAAAATGCAACAATCAGCTCCAAACAAAAAAAGTAAAAAACAAAATGAAAAAGAAACTGGTGCAACTCTGTGACTAGTGTTGCCAGATTTGATGTATCAATTCAAATCATTTCAATTCAAAAATACTTTATTAATCCCAGAGGGAAATTGATTGCTGTAGTAGCTCAGAATAATAATAATAACAAAGAGTTATTGTATATTACAATGGCTGTTGGCCAGCTGTTCCCCCATTAAGGCCCGTTTTTAACAGCATAGACATTAAGGAAAAGCAGCATTGACCGCTACTGCCTGCTGGACACCAACACACCACACAGTACTCATGCATCTTGGACCTAAGACTGCTGTTGTTTTAGTTTATGTCCATGGCAGTGGTTCTCAGTTAGTGGGGCACCTCCACCGCGCCCCTGTCGGAGAACTCAAAATAGATGCCATGCTCAGCACACTCCCTCCCCTGCTCTGGAGACTGACATCAGATCAAGGGTTTGTCTGCAGAGGCCTTTGCCCACTTCCTTTCTGCATTTTTCTCACGTGCCCATGAGAAAATTATCAACGAATCCCATCAGGGACTGGCGGCAAAACAAAGTCATTCATGTTTCCTAGCATCTAATCTCCTTATTCGACTTGGATGCTGTGCATCTGTGATATCCGTCGATGCACACATGTGCCATGATGTTTAAGGGATTAGCATTTAGTCTAAGCAGCAAGAGAAACTCCCTTCATTACACACACACTAAGATGAAAGCCCGATTCACAAACACAAGCTGGAGGCACACATTCATGATTTTTTCAGAGGTTAATCCGTCACATGCTGGTGGCTGTCTGCGTTAGCTGTGCAGGGATTACCACTCGGCGTGGAACTTGAGAGCGGTAGTGTATTCTGTTCTTTAATTGATTTTTTTAAGTAAGGGTTAGCGAGAGACTGCTGATGCGCAAAAATTAAATGAGCTGAAGGCTTGGAGAGGGTGACTCTTTATAGTGGTGCCAATAATTTAACCCTTCAGAACAGAGCAAGACTTAGTCGTGGTTGGATTCTCGATAGAGCAGGCAACAGCTGAGGCTTTAACATGTGCCTGAAACCTAAATGGTCTATTTGTGCCTGCATGCTTTGATCTGTGGAATGAAATTAATGCAACCTTTGAAACGAGTTGACACTCCATCACAGATTCCATTCTCAAAGACAGATTTACACAGACAGGTTAATGGGAGCTGAGCTGCACAGTAGCTTGTTTTCCTTTTTGTTGAGTCAGTTTCTCCTGCTTGAAGAAGACGTTTGAGTTCTCTCCCACTGGCAGCGTGTTTCTGTCCAATGCTTCGAGGGTTGAATCCTGAAACACTTTCACAAAAGTTAGCAGTTATTTTGCAGGCTCATTCATTTTGACTGGAGCAATATTGTGGAACTCAACTTCCAAACAGGTGAAATCAAGCCAGTCCACCTCTGAATGTGAGTTGTTACTTTGGGGTTTGGAGCCTGTGATGTGTAATCATTTGAAAATAAATATTTTTGCACCCGTGTGTCGTGTTCCCATCAATGTCAACAGGAGTCAGAGGAGATGAATACTCCCAACAACTGCAGTCATTTGACACATGACTGAATGCTGATTAATTGATTTTCCTTGTGAGATGGTGTTTTAACCAGTGGGGAAAAAAGCATATTTAAAGAGCAAGTCACTCCAAATGTCTTTTTTTTTTTTTTTGCTGATAAACTTTATGAGTGTCTGATCATGCTGGAGACAAGTGTAGTCAATAATTTGGCACTTTAATGCATCTTAGTTAAAATTTAAATATTCTCAGTGTTGCACCATCATCAGGTAAAACCTCAGCACTGCATTTGAATTTAAATCTGCCATCGCTATTGGCTAAGAAGTACACTATGATGTTAGATGGTACATTATGATGTCACAATGCCGTGAGTGTGTATATTTGTTAGCAGCTCCACCCTCTCGGTTTGCTAGGCAACATCATTTGTTGCATTTTTCAAACAGGAAGTGGGAGTTGAGTAAGAATCTGGTAGGGGTGACTTGCTCTTTAAAGGGGAAAAATGCAGTTTTGGCTAGCTTTTAGCACCCCCTAGTGTCCGTTTGTAGAACCAAAAGCAAAATGTATCTCTTTGCAGTGCGTTCACCTTTTTAACAGCTTAACTGCTGAAATGTCTCCCCAGCCTTCATTAGTGTCTACAGGAGTGATTCAACACTAAATTAAAGAAATCAGCTGTGTTCATGATCTAAAACATGCAGGAAACAGACTGCAACCCCAGGTGTTTCAGCTCAATTTTTTCCAACAGAGCAGCCCACCAGTCTGAAGTTGCAAGTGGATAATTCTGGCCTGGACCCAAACGCTTCCTCTTCTGTTTTCGTTTGACAGCTAATGCAGAAAATAGGGGTAGATGACAATTTTCTTGTCCAACATGTATGTGAAACTTCTCAAACTCAGTGTACCTACTCTTTAAAAGTGGACTTTTCTGTGTCACAGAAAAAATAGAATGGATACAATCTCCATAAAATAATTATTCCTCATTAAATATTCATGGTTAGATGACCCAATTTTTCAGTAAGTCTGCTGTTAGAAAAGTAAATAAAGACAACTACCAAATATGCCTCATTCACAGATGGACGATTACCTGAATACTGTTGCTACGTGCAGACCCCTTACCCCTGTGTAACAATACATTTACCAACATCTGTAGCCAATCACACAAAACAAATCTACATAAGAAAGACTAAACAACATCATGTTTTTATTAAATACTTTGAAGGAAAGTTCCTTTTCTTGAGTTCAGATCAGGCGGGCCGTTCCTCCCAATCACACCCCTCCAGGTCATACTGTCATTGTTTTTTAGCAAAAGGAACATTTAATCCAACTGTGAACCCACTGTGTGTGTGTGTCTGGGGAGGTCATTCAAACAATTACACGGTTCAAATATCTAGGCATTATTATTGACAATACATTATCGTTTAAACATCAAGTGAGAAAGGTAGTGCAAACTGCCAAATATAATCCAGCAAACTTTAGGTAAATAAGAAACTGCTTGACAACACCTGTAGCTATGCTATACATGAACACTATGATATTCCCTCATCTAACATATTGTATTACAAGCTGGACCCAGGTGTGTGGTACAACATTAAGGCCTATTCTATCACTTCACAAACAGGCATTTAAAGTCTTAGACAAAAAATCCAACCTCTATCATCACTGTAGTGTCCTTACCAAATATAATCTACTTAGTTGGGAAAATATTTTAAAACACAGTGATGCATGTTTAATCTTTAAGATTATCAATGGGAAGGCTCCCCCACCACTGTACTTTTATTCAGCAGAAGCTATCAAGCAGCAGAACCACAAGGTCTGCACTAAGAGGGGACTGTGTAGTTCCTCATAGGTCTAGTACTTTTAGACAGTTATGCTTTTCTGTGAGAGCCTCTAAACTGTGGAATCAGATACTATTGGACACGAGAAACTCCACTTCACATCGTACATTTAAACTCAGTTTTAAGAACTGGCTTTTAAGCACACAAACATGTGAACACCCTTCATGATCATTGTATGTTTGTTTTTAGACTTTATTTATTTTGTAACCTATAGTATGTATGATAGATACTGCAAACTGATGTTTGCTTACTTTTGATTCTCTAATGAGTTGTACGGGTATATGAATTATTTATTTCTTTTTTCTATTTTATTTTTGTTTTTGTGTGTTATGTTTAAATGAAATTGAATGTAATGGCATTATGATTTATTGTTGTATATTAATTAGTTACTATGCTCATTTAATCTGTTTCTTTCTTTCTTTCTTTCTTTCTTTCTTTCTTTCTTTCTTTCTTTCTTTCTTTCTTTCTTTCTTTCTTTTCCTTCTTTCTTTCTTCTCCTTAGCCATCGTGCCTAGTATAACATCTTGCCACTGGACTACAGTTGAAAATTAGCCTGCTGGCTAACACTGGTACATTTACAGAAATGTTTATTAATGTGCACGGTCCTTAAATAAATAAATGCAATGAATGAAATTGCCCAAGTGAGCATTGAAGTCCCCCAGCAGGACAATGGAGTCCCCTGATGGAGCACTATCTAGCACTCATCCCAGGGACTCCAGAAAGGGTGGGTACTCTGAACTGAAATTTGGCACATAAGCACAAACAACAGTCAGGACCCGTTCCCCGACCCGAAGGCACAGGGAAGCTACCCTCTCGTCCCCCGGGGTAAACCCCAACACACAGGCAGAGAGTCTTTGGGCTAACAAAAAGCCAGCCCTCCGCCTCTCACCCGGAGCAACTCCAGCAAAGGAGAGTGTCCAACCCCCCTCAAGAACTTGGGTTCCAGAGCCAATGCTATGTGTCGAGGTGAGTCCGACTATATCTAGCCGGTACCGCTCAACCTCTGCCACAAGCTCCTGCTCCTTCCCCACCAGCGAGGTGACGTTCCAGTTTCCGTTCAGTTAACCAGTTTCCTTGTCCAGGGGATCGGACCGCCAAGGTTCCCGCCTCGGTCTGCCACCCGATCCAGGACCCATGGGCGAAAGCCCGGCCACCAGGTGCTCGCTCACGGGCCCCAACCCCAGGCCTGGCTCCAGGGTGGGACGCCGGTAACCCTCCGGGCCGGGTACTCCGACTCTTTGTTTTTACTTTCATGAAAGATCTTCTGAACCGTTCTTTGTCTCACCCTTCACCTAAGACCCATTTGTCATGGGAGACCCTACCAGGGGCACAAAGTGCCCCAGACAACATAGCTCCTGGGATCATTAGGGCACTCAAACTCCTCCACCACGATAAGGTGGCGGTTCAAGGAGGAGGTTCAGAAACCAAATGTAACTCATCAAAACCAAATTTGATGTACAATCCTTACGTACAAATTTCAAAGCTCTGAAACAAACATATAAAGTACAAAATAAATCAGTTTTTTCTTTTTCCAACTTTAATATTTCCATCTAGGCTGTACGCTGGCTTTTGCTCATTATGGTTTCCTGACATGATTACTTTATTCTAATTAGCTTTGGTTCACGTCGTTCATCTCAGACTCATCTCTAGGAACTCTAATGTAATTAAACCCATGGGTAAAAGTTATGGTGCACACACACACACACACACACACACACACACACACACACACACACACACACACACACACACACACACACACACACACACGGATGTAGCTTTTTCTAGATTTCTTTCTGCAGACAGTTATTGACGTGTTTCTGAAATAAAAAAATCATAATAGCACAAGTTGAACATCAGACTCTTGTATTATTCTGACACGAACCCTAAAAAAATGCTTTCATGGATTAAGGGTTTTGAGTGTACGTTTGAGCTTCTTAGAATAGATTTTAAGACCCAACTTAAAATTGTGACTGTTTTAAAACTGAGCATCCTCTTGCACCATCCTGAGCCATCAAGTCAGGACAGGACATGACATGAAGACGCGCAAGGCTGCCTTGCTACATTCAGTGAACCCGGGGCAATGAGGATTAATTAAAATGGAATCTGAGCTTTAACTTCAGGCAAGCATCACCTCCTGGGAGCTAAATGGAAAGCTCAAATCATCCTGAAAATCTGCTTATGGTCTGCAAAAAACATTTTCAGTATGAGGAAAATCCCTGATTTTATTTAACTCCTTGGTGGCTGAAAAGTGGATCATATGTCTCCCTCATCATAGTTGTTTGAATAAATTTTCTTTGTCCAGATCAACTTGATGCACTGTGTTTGTGCTATAAAAACAGAACAAAACTAAAAACACTTTTTGGTATTTATTTTCTCATCAACCACAAAGAAAATAAAATCTGCTTATAAAATAATTACCTATGAACTTCCTTTGATGAAAGAGTCACTGACTAGTGTTAGTCTTTACTGCAATCCTCATACTAAGCAAGCATGTAGCGACAGTTGAGAGGAAAACTCCATTTTAACAGGGAGCAAGCAAACGGTCAACATGGTGGTCAGATATGTAAGATACCTAGAAGCAACAGAGACATCTTCACTTTAACATCTTTATTATTGCCTGGAAGTTACAGCAGAAAGTGGAAATCAGGTCTGTGCAGTTACTCGTATTTCATTTTCAGACCAAAAAAGAAAACATGTAATTGACAGAAAATATTCTTAAAACCAATTTGTCGCATTCATTTTTGCAAGCATCTTTTTTCGTGTTAATAATACCATATAGAACTGAAAATAGGACAACCCCCCCTTTCAAAGACTAATCTTCAGGAAAAGACAAAAAAAAAAAACACAGAAAAAACAATTTTTATTGAAAATTTGAGAAAAAAAACAGAGCAAAAATCCCATTTAAAGGGACTTTACGGAGTTTTGAATTTTTATGCTCGCGATTGCCCCCTCAGGCCAAAAGCGTAACGGCAGTTTCAATAGGAGGCTCGTGCACGAGGCGCGCATGCTGCACGTGCACACTCCTTAACGAAAATAACAGCTGAGACAGTCCCGTGTGTGTGTGTGTGTGGGGGGGGGGGGGGGGGGGGGGCAGAGGACAGAGGACAGGAGAACTAGCAGCTAATTAATAAAATAATTTGGTTCTGTACCTTTCTCTTCAGCACAGCCGACAAAGGTTTAAGATGGGTCAGTCCTCCTGCATGCTCAGATCATTCCCTTCCCTTGCTTGAAAAATTGTTCCAAAAGGAAAGTTGAACCCACATCTTTTTTACCTGTGAATTCAACTCCGTTCGACGAGTCTCAAATAAAAATTTGGGCATCTTACTGTACAAAAATATCATTAATGTAAAAAAGAAACTCTAAATAAACTTTGTTCACATCAAGAATTGAATCTGGCTCTTCTGCACGAAAGCCCAACATCTTACTAGACGAGCTAAACCACCAGTGATGTCTTCTGTATCTGTAACAATTATATTCTTGATGACAGCTGAAACAACGTTGAAAGAACGGTTCAGAGGGCTATGCCTGAGCGTGAACGCGCATGAAGCAGCCTGCTTGACCCGAGCAGCTCTCTTTTTCTGTGATTTTACAGAAAAACAGGCAATCACAGTAAAAATGCCAGGGCTCATTCTACAGGACCAGGGCACTGCAGGAGAATGTATTAAGAAGACATTTATTATTTCTATACATGTTTTGGCTGTCAACCTTCCATAATGCTCCTTTAATTGCAAATTATCAGAACTTTGCTGACATGTGAAATCAAAAGTCAAATGAGGCTTTTATTCAGACGTCCTCTGCCTCGCTGTACTCACTCCCATGCTGCTGCGGTCCTGGTGTACCATCAGATCGCTACACCTGCTGACTCCTCCCAGAACTTCATCCTCACTGCCATCCAATGCATCCATGCATGCAGTGTTTGACGCCTCTGCTGAATTGACCACCGTCATCTTAAAATTTGACTAACTCTGCCTTGTAGCTTGTTAACTTGCTCCACTTTCGGTCCACTCTGCTCCGGACCTCTCCTCTCCATTTTTTTTTCTCCTGTTGAGAATACACAGTCTGTCGCCCTCAGCTGTTAAGGGCTTGCAATGACCCCAGCCAAATATCAGACCCCGATTATAAGACGACCCCACATTTTACAAATATTTTCAATGAAAAAAACTTTGCCTTCAACACGGTACTCAATAATACTTAATCCCTGTCTTAATGTCTTTTTTGCACTCTGTTTTCCTGCTTGGACATCTGAGCTCCTACATCAACTCTTCTCTGCTTTTATAGCAGTGCTGTCGGTCCATATGGTGTTCATGAGACTGATCAAGTAAATTACACACCTCAACTCTGCTCCTGCTGATGTAATCCAGTGTGTACAGTCTCCTTAAAAGTGCATTTTGTAAGAAAGAAGTATGATTGACATCCTGTGGTCAAATTTGGTTACTGCAGCCCATTTTCTAAACACATAGAGTCACTTTCTCACTAATGTTCCGTGAGTTTTGCGGCTGTTGTGGATCAGCGCCAGTTGTTTCTCTATGATGTGCGAAGATGAGCCATACAGAGTAAGTTGATGTGTTTGCCTCTAGCCTGCTTCACCCAATATTAGAATAAAAAAAAAAGATGCCGTGGCTTCTAACGAGTGCAAGAAATAACTTCTGGGTTGCTCCTGTTACTGGCTTTGGTATTTTATTGCTGGTGTCGGCGCATGCTCTGCAATCCCGTGGACTTACAGATTGTAAACTGTAACTACGTCCCTCTTTGGCCATTTTGAAAAGAATAAAACTGACAACCCCCCAGCCGGCTGAGAAGGAAATCTGTTTTAATGTCACCTTTCTTCCAACATGATTGAGACATTATACTGGTTTCTGTTTATTTCACTGCACAATTCTTAGATATTGTACCTTTAAAATGTGAACTCTGGGAAGTCCTCAAAATTGGCAAAACATCAAATAAAAGGATTAATTTTCAGTTAAAGAAATCTGTAGGTTTTTTTCTCAGATACTACCATCTAGCTAGCATGAGAAATAATGTATTGCACCTTAAGCCCGTCTCCCTACTTCCAGCTGGGAGCAACGCCTCATTTGTGAATGCACACCTCTAGCCGGCCAAGGTAAAACACACGGTTTTACAATTAATATTCTCACACTATGTTGTTTAATCTTACATTCAGTTTTTAAAGACTTACTTGTCCATAAGAAGTGTTGCAATTTCTTTGACTATCAATCTTCTTTTGCAAACACACACACACTCTGTGATTGACATTTGTATATGAGCAGATATCTAATGCTATGAAGCTCATTTCACATTGCATGCAGCTCTACGGGATGGGTGATGTGCTTAACAAGAAAAAAATTGACATATTGTCTGGAATATATCACAGTAAATAAAGGTTTGCAAGTGAGAAAACTGTATCAGAGCAGCCTGTCTTTATAGAATCCAGATGCTGTTCAATCTAGACATTTGGCTGACCCGTGTATCCCCCCCCCCCCCCCCCCATCTCTCCCTCCAATCTGTGTTACTAATGTGATGCCCTGGAAACATGGCAGCACTCACGCTGTGTAACAGATAAAAAAAAATCACAAATCCCTTCAGAGCTGACAGCTTGGGGATTTTGCCACCCATATTATCATTATTTGCACATCTCCTGCACCCTGTTCCAGAAGACGCTTTGTGGACAACAAGCTGTGAAGACGTTTTGGAGTTTTTTGTGATGCACTATTACACTGAGAATAATAGGATTATGATTTGAGAGTGTCTGGTGAGGGTTAGAAAGTCGCAAAAAGGTCAAAATGTGTTTTCTTCTTAGGTAAAACTCTCAAATGTGGAATTGGCACCATGCCACTATGGAGGCAAATTCTACTTTTTTTTCCTAAGCTTAGGAAAGAAAGTCAAAATGAAAAGAATTTTTAAATACGAAAACTTCTATTATTTTAGAAACAAAAGACTTCTGCAATAAAAGAGAAGTAAATGAAGACACAGAAATGCTTCTTTATTATCAACTTTACAGCTGGAATGTTGATTTGTGAGGAATGAACCCATCCGCTTTTCAATGATTCAGATTATGGGGGGATGGACGCACGGCGCTCATCCAGCCTTAAATCTGCATGATGGGCGAACGGAGATGAGGAGAGACAGCATCAGTAGCATCGCGGTCAGAGCGCCGCAGCATCAGCATCAGCTCCTCCACAGCATCACCGCACACATCAAGTCACAAAGAGCCGACCTAAATTATTTTAGCGCCATAATTATCTGGAAACTCCCCGAGGTGTTCGACAGTCGGAGGAGGAATTAATGAACAAGGAGGGTGGAGCGGATTGCGCGACTTTGCCGTGACAGATGTTGGAAAAGTCTTGTTGAATGTGGCGAGAGGAGGAAGAGGAGGGAGAGGGAGTCTGTCCTGAACAGAGATGAGCGAGTTCCTCTGTAGACGAGTGATAAAGGGGTGAAGGCTCTGCCATGATTTCCTCTGTGAAAGCATCAGCTGGTGAGTTTTGCTCCTGAAATAAATCCCCAGTTTTACCCACCTGCCAGGTGTACATTTGGAAGAAGTCAAGTTAGATGTTTTTCTCATCTTTTGCATGCTTGTTTTTGTTATGGAACCATTAATCCTCTGATCGCCTATTGACATCGTGCAGATCTGGTGGTCTACCAACTGTTGTTTATTGTTTGTTTATGCTTTCTTTTCTTCAGTGCGTATCGATGCCACCGATCCACAGTTTCCTTTTTCTGAGACTCAGCCAAAGACAGAAAACAACAAAAGATATGAAGTTGATTCATTATTTAGGAATTTTAAATGGTAATTTAGCATTTTTATCTTGCTGAGAAAACCCTGGTTTATAATTTTGCCAATATTCCTCTAATCTAATTAAACAGCTTGAAGCACGGTGTCTAAAAACCCCAGACAAATATGACTTTGTTATTTAGCCAGTTGTTTTATGGAGTGACCCTGTGAGAAATAATCCTGTGGATAGTTTGTTCCACAAACCTAAAAAGGGCTGCAGCAGGCTGTGTTTTTACTGAGGAGGATTACAGACAACAGGAACTGCAGCCTGGTTTCCCAGTGGAACGCTGCTTTTCCCTCACACCAACTCTCACCAAAACCCTTCAGGTTGCTCCGGTTTTAAACTTCACGTTGGAATTTTCATCCCTTATGCAGTGTGATGATGTTGTTTGGAGGTGAACTCAGGCCAGATCCAAACCGTCAATCGTTTCCTGTCATAATCAGGACACATCAGGAGGGCACATCTTTTGGCTCCTCAGAAGGAGCAGATCATCGTCATCAAGGGAAAAACTGAGGATTTACACCTGGGATTTAGCCAAATGGGCAATTTAATCAGAGAGCATTTCTTTTAGCCTTCTTAGTGAATGATTTACTCAGACTATTATATTCAACAGCTACTTTAGACCTCAGCTGATTTCAGCCTCCGGCAAGGAAGAGTAGGACATGTCTTCAAACGTCTTCCTGTCTGTGTCAGTGATACAGACGTGACTATCTACTCCTAAAGTTCTTCTTTTATTCTAACAGTTTTAGCATTTTGTGCTGATCAGCTTTTTAAATAACTTTGATTCGCTTTATTAAACAGCAAGTTCACAGAGAAACCTTTTTTTGTTTGTATTTATGAAATAAGATCATTAACATGCAGGTTAAACTGGAAAACAGTTTCTATCCCTATTTTCTGCATTCGCCTCCAATAGAAATGTCATGGGAAAATGCTCGGCTCAGAAAAAGCTGCAGAGATCTACGTCTCACGGTAAATTAGCATTCATGAACTCCCCCATCTTGGCTCGTGAACGGTAAAGCCCGTTGTTGATTTACATCCAGGAGAGAGCAGAGCGTGACTCACCTAGCAGAAGCTAACCATTAGCATCAGCAACTACCAAACATGGCAGAACTCCTTCTGGCTTGTGTTATTTGAGGAGATAAAAATCAATGTCGCAGGACAAATGGAAGAAGTGGAAGAGTTGCATCGCTGTTAGCCAATCAGAGGCCAGATGTTTGCACATCGAGAATAATATTTAGTTTAAATCTTATCTTGCTGTTTTCTGCTCTCCACTCCGCCTAATGTCTACTTCCTGAAACAGAAATGCAAGACTGCAACAGAAAACCACTCACAAGGTATTTGTTTATAATAAAAACCACCGCAAGTGTATAGAAAAAACAAGCAACTGAGAATTTTAACCTTTCAACTAGCAAGTAAACTGCTCAATTAAGTCCCTATTTTATCAAAGTACTGAACACTACAGCAAACAATTACTAAACAAAAAAATAAATAAATAGAAAAAGAAAAAAAGAAAATAAACATTAAAATGTTGATTTGGAAGCTGAAATATTTGCTGTTTCTGCCAGGAGGCTTTTTACAAAATTAAAACAATACATGACTAAATAAAGTCTGAATTGTGCCAAACTCATTTGACAGGATAACATCTAAATATTTTTTGGGGAGTGAGAACAATAATCCTTCATGTTTCAAAGCACATAATCTTTATTTAAAGCACTAGATTTGGACATTTTTAAGCCACAAAACATCTGTGCACAAAAAGCCACGTGCATATGTTTATAAACTCATCAGTGCAGCTTTGACCAACCTGCAGCTTAATGCCGGGGTCAGGATAAAAACAGACAAAAGATCTTCAAAACAGAACATGTCTGAATTGTGAGGGAGGTTTAAGTCGTCACATTTAACCCCATTTCTTTTTTGTTTTAACATCTGCAGGATTAAGTTCAACGCTGAACTTTTATTTTAATGCTGCAAAGAACAAATCAGATTTTTCACAAGAGGTCTGAGCTGTGTGCAGGATGTTTTTTCATCAGAGTTGCAACCGCTTTAGGAAGGATAGTACATGAAAACATGTATTCAGGGAAGAATCAGTAATGTACAGCACTTTTGAACCCGCTGTGAAATTTAGGCCACACAGTCATTTGAAGTGTGTTCGTAGATGAATAGAAACATCGGATGTTCTACAGTCCAGGCATGAATACAGAACTGAATACCTCTGTCCCTGGGCTCGAATCAACATCAGCATCTTTACATTAGAGAATCTCTTTCATGCTGCACTTTTCAAGATGCATGCTGGTTCTTTGCAGCGAGTTTCTATTAATTTGACGATGCATGATCTAACAATCCATTCTTCCACATTTTAAAGCAAACTGGGTTAGTCCACAAATATGTGTTTTCAACTGTAAGCAAAAAAAAAAGCTTCAAAAACTTCAAGGTTTATTTATTTATTTATTTTTTACTGAGCCATGAATGGGAACAAAGGATGACCACTGAATGCGACTCAGGCCATGTACACACAGGTAGCCAGGTTTTCAGTGTGAGCAGAACGCTGGCGCTGCTCATGATGTCATCACTGCCCACTGCCAAAAGGCAATCAGTAGGCTATGTTTTTGTTCATTTTTCAGTTACATTTTTCATGAACAATAATTACATTAATTAGATTACACATTACTGTGTAAACCAACTTGTTGTGACTGAACATTTATAGAGCTGCAGCATGGGTTAAGAGAGGAGGCTCACGTGTTTTCTCAAACACCGCATCAGTCAAAGCCAGGCAGTTTGTATTTTCTTCCATTTTAGTAGCGGATAGATGAGCGTGGTTCAACATGGCTTTGCTATGTGTGTCTGCTTGAAAGGTATTCCAGGAACTCCTACACTGACAAAAGTTCTGCCTTGAATGAAATGCAAGCTGTGATGAAATGCGTACTATATTTTATTTAATATTTTCATCATTTATTCTTAAATTAATCTTTTAAAAATTACACACACACACACACCTATATACATACACATATACATATATATATATATATATATATATATATATATATATATATATATATATATATATATATATATATATAGTCGGATCATGCCCAACAGACAAAGCTAGCACCTTTGGTGGTCTTTCAAATTGTCAACTTATCAGAGCAACGAATAACGTGACCTCAACAATGATAAATGGAGGATAACTAGATGTAGGCGCTGAAACAAAAGTTGGCCACTAGATGGGACTGTCACATGCATTACGTTGAGTCACATATTTACGTGACTCAAGGTGGTACAGCTTCTTAAAGGGACATGAATATTGCTAACCTACACACACATTTGCTTTTTACTTATTATCAAATTTGTTGTCATGGTAAAAACCATATCGATAAAAGGCCGAAACTTTCATTACAATAAGTTTTCCATTTATTGCTCAGCCCTACTCTATGCACTCTGCCGCCATGGTAAAAAAAAAAAAAAGGTCATCTACAATCCCAGAGTTCTGTGATTGACCTGGGCTAAGCTTAGCCAGGCCAATAGTAGACCTGCTGCCTAGACCAACCTGCAGAAGAAAATCTTTTGCTACTGCTACGATATGTTTAGATTTCTAGTCCAGATCAGATTTTCATCAATAGGGCTGCAACAACGAATCGATGAATTCGATGAAAATCGATTACTAAAAGCGTTGGCAACGAATTGCGTCATCGATTTGTTGTGTCGCACAACTCTTCCAAAAGCGCCCCCCATTCCCGCCCGCCGTTGCGCGCAGACCAGAGCAAGTCAGATCAGCGCGAGGGAGAGCCGCAGATCAGCGCGAGGGAGAGCCGCAGATCAGTGCGAGGGAGAGCCGCAGATCAGCGTGAGGGAGAGCCGGTACCAACATATCAGCGCGAGGGAGAGCCGCAGATCAGCGTGAGGGAGAGCCGGTACCGGCATATCAGCGCGAGGGAGAGCCGCAGATCAGCGCG
The DNA here is from genome assembly GCF_043380555.1 of Nothobranchius furzeri. Classification (NCBI taxonomy): domain Eukaryota; kingdom Metazoa; phylum Chordata; class Actinopteri; order Cyprinodontiformes; family Nothobranchiidae; genus Nothobranchius; species Nothobranchius furzeri. The sequence continues at coordinate 66,015,104 of NC_091745.1, forward strand.
AGGGAGAGCCGCAGATCAGCGTGAGGGAGAGCCGGTACCGGCAGATCAGCGCGAGGGAGAGCCGGCAGACTTGCGCTGCTGCGAACCGGTTCCGCATTGTTGCGCAGCGATCCAGGCAGCTGCTTCCAGCGCACGGTCCATTCTCAAAGTGGCGCAACCAAAAAACTATAATTAGCACACGATCGTTCATGTCTGCACATGTTCTCTATTTTCTGTCTTATTTGTGCCTGAAGCTCGCTACTGCGGAGCTCATCACCTGTGCTGTGGTGATGTCACCTCACGCAGCATCGAAAACGCGCTCTGCGCTTTTCGGTCAGGAGATCCCTTTGATCTGCTCAAAAGTAACTGGTGAGGTGAAAAGGTAAGAATCCAGGCAACATATTTTCTGGAGAGTTTAGAGGAGATGCAGGAAGATGAGAGACAGACAGGACAGGAAATAGTTAAATAAAAACAAGAAAACAAAACAAAGTGTTGAAAAGTAAAATGTTGGTAGATTTATCTCCACTACACGTTTTTACCAGTAAAAAACAATAAGTTCTACACATGTAATATTTATACATCTGATACAATTCAGATCACCTTCAAAACTCAGTCACACACCCAGGGCCGTTTCAAGACATTTTGGGGGCCAAGGCAAAATGCCCCCCCCCCCCCCCCCCCAATAACTGGGCTCCCCAGAAGCCTCTGTGTAATTCATACCCTCTCCAGTAGTGTTAATTATATGGTGTTTATAAAAGCCCCTCAGACATTACTGACATGTTCTAATATTATCAGATGAAAAACTAAATTATCAGACATGCTGTCTCATCTGCTGCTTTTCTAAACTTGCAAAAAGTAACAAAATCATTTGAAAGCCACTATTTGTGGATTCTCTGAAAGTTTCCATGAAGTGTGGGACAACTTATTTTTTCATTGATCCTATCGTCTAATCTCCCAGCTGAAACAAGCATCCTTAATAATCTGTGCACAGGAAGCGTACCGATGCTGTAGTAAAACAAAAGGTATAATAATTTATTATTAATAAAACCTTGTTGCAGCACTAAAGCAGAAAAATTAGATTTTGCATTAAATATGCAAAATATTTACATATGAATTGTTTTAGAGCCCTTTAATTGGCAGAATCTGATATTAATTTAGTTCTTACAAAAAATGGGTCCCAACATGGTTCGTGTGGCGTTGCCATAGTGTGACGTCATAGGCACAGATCCCCTGTCCTCTTGTTTGGAAATGGAAATATGGTCACCCTACATTAAACAAACTGTCCACCCGGACTTTTGCGCTGCACAGAGACGCTTCGAAGCCTATGACTGAACGTCAGTTGAGAGTCAGTCTCATGCAGACTGACCAATGAAGAGAGGGCCTCAAGTTAAGACCCTCTCCTCATTGGTCAGTCCACACGAGGTGGGTCAAAGGTTACTCTGGGCGGGTTACGTGTTGTCAGGCATTCAAGTATTGAGTATATTTACTGCATATTACAGTAAAATATTCTGTTTGCGACCACATTATGGTGATCCTTGGGTCGTGATGATGGAGCCCTTGAATATTGTTGCGGGTACAACAAAGTGTTAATCTGGCCCTGGTTTCGCCGTCACATTCCCGCAGAAACTGGTTGATCACACCGGGGCCAGACTACTAGCATGTGGTTTTACAACCACAATGTCCTCGGAAGCAAAAACGCTTTTAAAAGGGAGGGAGGAGTCCTAACTGTTGCTGCAGGCGTGTTGTGTGAGAGTGCAGTTATATACTGGTTAATATATTTTTGGGTTCAGTTGCTTTCATGTGGCCTAATGTGAGTCTATTTGGGATCATTGGAATGATCAGCAGCATTTCTTGATGTGACTTTATGGCAGTTGCCCAGGGCATCATCGCAAGGAGGATGGCATTCATTTACTTTTGTTTTATTTGGTATTTTTTCAGTCATTTTTGGAAATAGTGATCAGTTTTGATTAATTCACAGCCTATGTTTAATTACATTTAAAATAAATGTCAACAGATGAGATCAAACAAAACAGATGAGAATTGCCCTTAAGCTGTTTAACTTGGACCAAGCATTTTAGGTCACAGATAGATGTAGCTTAGGGTCTCTGTCTATACACCTTATGAGACAATTTAGGTGATGGCATGTTGTTTTTCTGCTATTGAACTGTTTTCTAATAATGTTGTGTTAAATAAAGTGAAGGAAGGAGAGAAATAACGTTTCCCTAGCAGTTTTTAAAAATTTCCCCATGTAATCCGATTAATCGATTAATCGTGTCGAGACCCCATCCGATTAATCGATTATCCAAATAATCGTTTGTTGCAGCCCTATTCATCAACAACTGATAAATTTTAGGATTTAACCCATTTCAAGATGGCCACCACAACTATTTGACGAACACAAAAATGGCTTTAACCCTGATAATTTCAGACACTGATAGAGTTTCTGATGTCTCAGCCTAACCCTAACTCTAACCCTAACCCCTGCCCTACCCTAACCCCTAACCAGTCATTTTAGTGTGATCTGGCTCAGAAATGCAGTTGGGATTAACGAGAGGTCCAGTCAGATTAGCATGTAGCAAATAAAAAGGAAAACCTCCACCTGAATGCTGAGGGCAGATTGTGGAGATGATTGCTTTTCTGGGAAACAGATGAAAAAAATCACAACAAATATTTCTTCTGATTTGTTTTTTTTTAATGTTTTTATTTATTTATTTTTTTAACAGGTTCTCATGCAAAAATTGTAATTCGTTTGTGGATGTGAAACATTTTAAAGTGAGGTTCTTGGGCCATAAACACGACACTTACAGTGGGGTAAAAATATATCTGACGGCCACCGATTATACAAGATGTTCCAATTTTAAAGGTGAGAGAGGTTCTAATTTTCATCACAGGTACACTTCAGCTGTCAGAGACATAATGTAAGGTAACACTTTACAATGAGGGTCCCTTTCTTAACGTTTCTTAGTGCATTATTAAGCAGTTAACTAATGTCTATTACTGAACCTTAGTTAATGCAGTACAAAGTTTTTTTTTTTACCATTATTGTAAAGTGTAAACATTTATCCATTTATAAACACTTTCTAAATGCTTAATGGATGCCTAAGCATTACTTAAGCATAATTAATCATTACTGAATGAATTTTGGATCCTTAGGTTCAGTAATAGACATTAGTTAACTCATTCGCTGCCAGCCATTTCCTGATCGGTAAAGCCCTTCACTGCCAACGTTTCTCACCGTGTTTACTGTTTATTTATTTGTTTATTTATTTATTTTTTGTTTTTACCGTGTCCTGTCTGGCTGTGAAGCAAACAGAATTAATGTCTGAATGCTGGCGACAAGCCTTACATGTTAGGTAATGCATGAAAGCAGTTGTTAACACTTTCTGTAATGGTTTATTAATGCTTAATAATGCACTGAGTAATGTTAATAAAGTGGCCCTTATTGTAAAGTGTTACCGACACGTGTAATCGAAGGACCTTCTGTTTGTTTCTTCTGCTTTTCAAAACTCTTCCTTAATCAGAGTTCAGTATTTTCCAACAAACATTTAAACACTGAGAAAGCTCTGACAGGTTTTCCAACAAGCCGGTTGCACTTGAAGCCTCCAGTCAGGCAAAACAGGGCCATGAATTAGTCAGTGTTTTATGATAAGACAACTTGTTTCATGTCAGAAGCTTTGTCTCCCATAAGTCAGTTTGCTTTGACGGCACGACCTCCCATCAGTTCTCTGATGTGCGGTGATGGATCCGGTGCATCATGTCTGTTAGCTGAGATGACCTAATTTGTCATATCACATAGGCGCTGTACTGAGACTAATTCCCTTCCCTCATTTATTTGTGCTATTATTAATCTTGCAGTGTCTGCACTTTGCACGATGTTACGGAGTCTTAACTTTATCCATGTCAGAAAGTGGAGTTGCAACAGGAATGATTTATCCAACATGCTGTCTGAAACAAGTCAGTCACTACGGTCAACTTCTACCTGACACTTGAACACTTGAACACATCCTTAAAGAGCAAGTCACCCCCATCAGAGTCTTACTCTACTCCCACTACTTCCTGTTCGAAAGATGCAACAAATGCTGTTGCCTGGTGGACTGAGAGGGCAGAGCCGCTACTAAATACACACAAGCTAACAGCAGTGTGACATCATATGGTACCAGCTGCCATCATAGGGTACCTCTTAGACAAGAGCAATGGCAGATTTAAATTCAAATGCAGCGCAGCACTGACAGTTTCAGGCGGAATTTAAATTTGAACTAAGATGCACCAAAGTGCCAAATTATACACTACACGTGTCTACACACGATTAGACATTTGTATGAAAAGTTGATTTGGGGGTGACTTGCTCTTTAATTCCCATGTCCTAATCCGTTCCTCCACTTTTTCCAAGTCACCAGGCTGCATAAAAATCCTAAAAGGGGTTATTGTCAGCATGGAACAGCTCTGTAAATAAAACCATATATGTCGAAGGTAAACTTCTCAGCCACACAGGAACACTTCTCTTTCCTTCATAAATCATTTTCTGATTTGCAACATGAGAATTTTTTTTTGAGTTTTTCATCCCTGAAAAAAAAATTAGACAAAATAAATGTGGCACATTGAACCTTCACACTGACAATGAAACATTTAACTTTGTCTGGAGATTATGTAACTGAAACCTGAATTATGTAAAAACATCACATTGGGCCATTACAAACAGGATTAGGTGATACCAGCAGATGTTCATCATTTACTTCATCGTCATGATGAGATTAATCAAATTTCGCTAATAAGCAACAATATCATGTATTGAAGTGATGTAACATCTAGCTCAGTGGCGGGCGGTGCGTTCCACCCCTGGGCCTTCAGTGATTTCCTATTCAGTCCAATCTAATTTAATACACCTTAAAATACCATCAATAGGACATCACAGCTGGAGAAACCTCACACACACACACACACACACACACACACACACACACACACACACACACACACACACACACACACACACACACACACACACACACACACACACACACACACACACACACACACACCAGTGGCTGGTCAAGACACATAATTTCCAGAGTCTTTAAAATCAAACTCGCATTCCCAGTTGAGAGTAGGAAGCTGACCACGGATACGGTCAAATCTCAGAAATGAAAGACGGGTTTAAGAGATGAGACAATAAAATAAATAAGTAAAGCAAACACATTATTTGCATTTGTTTTGGAGAAAATTGTACCGCGAAACAATTGAACATGTTGGCGCAGCTGCACACACCACGTCATTCACAATATAAATTGCATAGAAACAGAACACAGAATAATTTCATATTGTCATTTTATTTCGTTACCATTTATTGATTATTAACAAAATAAAATGACAAAACATTAAAAAATACTAATAAAATGTTTCTACTCACCAACATAAATGTCCAGCATGGATCTCCTCCTCTCCTGCTCATTAGAAAATAAAATCCATCCTTCTTTCTTTCCTCAGGAAAACCTCATTGGCTCTGTCATACAGTTTATCTGTGCACTTCAGGTCCATGAGTAGGTCCTTTTCTACGGACATGGAGGCTGAAAGACGTGTCTGCCCGGTCGTGTTTCTGGCGTACATTTTAACGCGCTTTAATGCTACCAAATCCATCTGATGCGAGCAACGGGCATTCCCAGCAGAATAACCTGCAGCGGTTCTCTGAAGCTGTTAGCCATGGGTACCGTTCATAGTTGCTTGCCTGAAAATGACGAACAAATCCTTTCCCCTGCTGGGACAAGCCAGCTAGCGTTGGAGTCAGACGACCTGTTCTCACAAGATCCATTTTTTCTTGAAAGGTCCGTCTTGAAAGTGGTGTGGCAAGTTAATCTGCAACCAAGTCTGTCTCTTCTCCTCTTTCAGCCATCATGTGTTCAAAAATACACCGACAGCTGCCTATAGATACAAATCTCTGTGTTTAGTTTTGATATTTTGCTTCGTGCCGCTAGAAAAGTTCTAACTACTGCTCATCCAATCACAGGATGCGTTCATGTCAACTTTTGCGTGAGGCCAGCTAGCTGGCCCGGGCCAAGCTGACTCGTGAGCTGATTGGCTATCGCAACTAGATCGTCTCTGTTCACTTGCAGCGGACAGTGGGCTTCTCGATTGATTCTGAAGGCCTAAAGCAGACTTAATCTGCCTGAAAACACAAGCTAGCTTAAATCTGATTGGATAACACCCAGCCTTGGTATTTTAACACTGGAAGCAGTGCGGCCAAGTGGGTATAATAGGATATAAAGAAAATAGACCAGTAAACATTTTTTTTATTTAAAAATAATTACCAAAGGAAAAAAATACATTTACGCTTTTGAGTATGTTTAGGCCAGCAGAGAAGGCTTTGCTGGCCCTGACTGCCCACCACTGATCTAGCTAGATGGTTGTATTGGATTTACAATTACATTTAGGCTTTTTTGTTGAGCAAAGGCTGAATAAAGTAACCAGTGGCGGCGACGGGGGCGCTATAGCTACCCCTGGATTAGTCATTGCACCCCCATAGCACCCCCAAGTAAATATTAGATTTATTTTTTACAGTCTAATTTTAATTTAACGTGTGGATGTGATAATATTTAACACACAAAACAAAAATAATCAGTAAATTATCATATAGATAGGGACTTGGAGTAGAACCGCTGCTCCTCCGGATCGAAAGGAGCCAGTTGAGGTGGTTTGGGCATCTAGTCAGGATGCCTCCTGGACGCCTCCCTGGAGAGGTGTTTCGGGCATGTCCTGCCGGCAAGAGGCCCCCGGGTCGACCCAGGACACGTTGGAGAGGTTACATCTCCAATCTGGTCCGGGAACGCCTTGGGGTCCTGCCGGAGGAGCTGGTGGAGGTGGCCGGGGAGAGGACGGTCTGGAGCTCCTTAGTTGGGATGCTGCCCCCGCGACCCGGACCCGGATAAGCGGAGGAAGACGACGACAACGACATGTGTATCTGCTAGTGTTGAAGGTGTTTTAGAGAACAATAGGTATGCATGACCACTTCCTTCATAGCACCCTCAATAAAAAGACTAGCTCCTTCATAGCACCTGCAGAAAAAAGTTTCTGGAGCCGCCACTGAAAGTAACTTATTTTACTGGATCACTCTACACAATTGTGTGATTTTAATCTGAACTGACCATTAGTCTTGTGTTATTTTATTTAGAAAAAGGAGAGTTAAGAGAAATATTGGGAAAAACTTTCTTTGTCAACAAAAATCAACAAAACTGTTCTATATCCAAAGGGTTTCGAATGAAGCCAAATGGACTTCTTTGGTTCTTTGAAGACGTTTCTCATCCGAGGAGCTGTGCCAATTCTGACTGGAAAATGGGACGGTCAAATGTATAAACTGTAACTGTTGTTGCTTAATGAGCTGAAACTACCTATAAATACCTCTCCTCCCTTTCCCCCATAGAGTCGTTGAAGTCATTAGGCTCCATTGTGTGGGGATGATGATTTTGATGAGATGCAGGAGGGTGTGGCCTAGACGGAAACTGTTTTGGAATTAGGTTCAGAGCTGCATTGCAGGTGCTGGAGAGGTGAAACCTAAAGTCTCCTCCTCTGTTTACTGTAGATTTTTCCTGCTTCACATAGCTAGCTTCCTTTCCAAGCACAATGACAAGTTTTACGGACAGAAACATGGATGTGCCATGGGCTCCCCAGCATTGCCAGCATCTACATAGGAAGTAGAAACCAGAGCATTGAACTTCTACAATGGAACAAAAGACACTCACTGTATGTGGATGACATGAGTCAAAATTCTCACGCAGGACATGAAAGGCTCCACGAGGCACACTAACGCTGTGGTAAAGCCAAAGTTTATAAGCTTCAACCTCCCACTTTCCAGTCAGAATTGACAAAGCTCCTCAGATGAGAAACGTCTTAAAGAAACCAAAGAAGTCCACTCGCCTTCATTTGAACCCTTTTGGATTACCATGACCTAGATGACTGAGAACCTTCTCCAGCATGTTCTATGCTGTTTTTGAAAACTTCGAACTGTGATGTCGTCATATAGAGATAACAAAATCTGTAGGATGGATGAGCGCAAGAAAATGTTTTCTTAGGTTCAAAACTATTAAATATCCAAAACATAACATGCAGATGTTATTGGTGCTTAAAATCATTGAATATTCTTGAATTGTGTAATACACTGCTTGAAGCACTTACTGAAATTGGTTATAGCACAATAATTAATTGAATTTATGTTTGTGATATAAAGAGGTTTGAAAAAATGAGTGAATGATAGCTTTATTAGTGTTTATTTTGACGCTTAACCAATGAACAGTGATTCTGTAACTTTTTTGCCTCCCAACAAAGCCATCATAGCTAGGGATGGGTACCTTTGACATTTGAATCGATTCGGTACTAATTCCCGGTACCTAGGAATCGATACCGGTACATAACGGTACCAATTTTCGATACTTTTGAGTGTTTATTATTTTAATTCTCTTTTATAATTAAATATATATTTTTCTCAATATATAACCATATTTGAAAAATATCACGATAAATAACATTCAACTGTTTGTATTTTAACATCGTCCTTGTAGTTTTATAAGCTGATAATTAAACTGAAGCAAACATCTTTACTGTGAACTAAATTTACTGTGTATCTTCATTCCTTTTGCCTCCTTTTTCTATGATTTTTCCTACTGGGAAGTTAGAATTTCCGAGGAGAAAGCGAATGCACCATTAACCAATAACAACGGTGGAAATGGAAGCTAACATACCAAGCCAATGTTATCTTAAAGTTTATTTAGCTGCTGGAGCAGATTAAAACGATGACGCCTCACACTTAGATCGTTGTCACTGGTTTCATCTTCACCCAATCACCCGTGGCATTTAGTAAAGTGAAGCCAAACTTTAGAGCGCGTTCATGTTCTTCTAGTCAGGAATTCGGAGTTCCGAGGAGAAAGCAAACGCACCATTAGCGAAACGGAAGCTAACATATCAAGCTAACGTTATCTTAAACATTTTATTTACCTACTGGAGAAGAATAAGATGAGGATGTCTCACTTAGATCGTTGTCGCTGGTTTCATCATAACCCAGTTACCCATCACATTTAGTGAAGTGGACCCAAGCGTTAGCGTGCGTTCTTTCTACCATGCTGCTCTGTTTACAACTGGCTCGCAGCGAGCGATGACATAACGCTCTTGCGCATGCGCAGCTGTCTTGGCAAGTTCTCATTATGAAGGACGGGTACCGAAACGAGGGGCCATTTGAAATGACGTGAATCGGTGCTCGGTCGGTACTGTGGAATTCGGTCGGTACCTTAAAAAGTACCAAATTCGGTACCCATCCCTAGCTATGACAGATATTATGTTTGTCTTCTTCAGAAAGGTCAGAAAACCAACAGGGACTTTTGTTTTGCTGCTCTGCACCTGACTGCTGTTCTGCCAGCAAACCTTTCAATGTTTTCTGCTTGTGTGCAGGAAGTGCCAGAAGTATTGTAGGAAAACACACAATTCAATCCCACCGAGAGAAAACATACTGAAGTGCAAAGACACCCTGTGATCCTTGGACTGTTGTTCTGTTCCAGTCAGTTTAATTGGGGATTTGGTCCAGGCTCTTGTCTTTCTTACTGAGATGTGGTAAAAATAGCACCGTGACAAGTGTCAGAAAGCTTTGCCGGGCTCAGACTGTGCATTCTCTGTCAGGACAAAGCCGTTTGGCACAGGGTGCCATGCTCAGGGCATAAAGAACTTAAATGGAAACATGAAAATGTCATTGTGGGGAGCGTTGAAAGCATGTTCCTTTTTAGTGCACCTGTTGCAGAAGAAAGTTTTGCCTTAAGACTACATCTTTGTACCGGCACGCCTGAATGCTTGTCACACCATTTTTAAAACACGATTTGCTGCAAGCCACTTAGAAACAGGCAGAATTACAGCTTTAAAGAAACCTCCTAGAGTTTCTCTCTAATGAAGACTAATGCAGGAATGAAGAAGAGGTTGTTAGATAATCAGATTTTCTGCTTGCTTCTTCTGCTGCTGAGAGATGAATCACAGTGGCAAGATGACCATCAACCAGTTCTGCCTTTTCCGGGAGTCACTGAATATCCTTTTCTAATACATATTCTTTGTCCCCTTCCTCACATATTTTTATCACGATTTAGACTTTTTCCAGTTTTTTAATAATTTTTTATCATTTTTTAAAACTTTTCATTTTTGTTCTTGTGAAGCGCCTAGTTATTTTTATCTTGAGAAACGCCATATAAAAGATTGTTTCTTCTATGTCTACTTCAAAAATACAGGAATGATCAAAAGTTTAAAACCACCCTAACCCTAACGCAGGAAACAGTAAAGAACGTCTCCAGACACCACTGCAAATGCATTTATTGAACAAGCGTACAAACCGTAGAAGTTGTAAACGATTTAGCTGTGCAGGTGGATCTAGCCACACACCACTGTACCCTCAGCAGGTGGCCAATCAGCCTTTGTAGAGAGACATTGAGCTTGGCACCAGAGCTGTGATGACACAAAACTACAAAGCTGGTGTCGGCTCAGGATTGGCCACTCTGAATTTTTCATGCAGGCTAAACATGAGAACGGTCTCCTACACCTACCTCCTGCATTAGCCACCAATAAAAAACAGACGGTGAAAAGCTCTGATTAGAAAGCTAGTCATCTGCACAAAGGCATTGAAAGAGTTGTGTTGCTGCTGTTAGCTATAGAGGTCAGATGTCTGAACGTCATGTCTCCACATCCTGCCGTTTTCTGCTCCCCTCTGCTCTGGCTAACTTCTACTTCCTGAAACAGGAGCACCAGAGCCTTTTTCTTACAGAGAATGACTCACAAGGCATTTATTTATACCCGAAATCACTGGACAAACAAACATCAGTAGCATAACTCTGTCAGTTTTCACATACACATCAACAAACTTTGACCTTCCTTCATTCCCAATGCTGCAGCAGTCCTCTTCTATGGTATTTTCACTTCCCAGACTGACTAGTCTCTGTTTCATGGTCTCCCTGTGGAGGGATTTTAATCCACAGACTCCAGTTTTGGCCTACGTTATTACTCTCAATACATGAAACACTTCAGCTCAGTCCTTCATCATCATCTTCTTCTTCTTCTTCTTCTTCTTCTTCTTCTTCTTCTTCTTCTTCTTCTTCTTCTTCTTCTTCTAGATACCTATAAGTAGGGGACATACATTATCGATCAATCTGCTGTACTAATACGAAAAATGAACTTTTACTCTATTTAGGTTTATTGAACAAAGTGGTTTTTCAGTCACTTTTATAGAAAATATTTTGACTTTTGTCAATGAATTATAAAATCATGACAAAGGCCTCAGTCATACAATCTAATTATCATGCTAATTAGTCATAAAATAATGCCTTAAAATGTAGAAAATAAAACACACATAGACCAAGTAATAATAATAATAATTATTATTATTATTATTATTGTTGTTTTTGTTATTATAATTATAATAATTACAATTATTATTATTATTATTATTATTATTATTATTATTATTATTATGTTCATTCAAGTTTCTAAAATTGTTTCTGTGTATTCTATGTAATCTTAGGCAACAGCTCTATCAAATTTAATTTAAGTCTGCATCACTAATGAAAAGGACGAGAGCTTTTGCGTAATAGAAAATAGTTTGGCCAATTAGCACTGTAATGAAATACTCATGTGAATGGACTGCCTGCAGGGTGACAAACAGATGACAAAATTACAAATGCATTTCTTCTCTCACATCCTGGTGTGATGGATGGGGTCAGTCCCGGCCACGACTCTGGTGCTGTGACCTTTGTGTGGACCGGAGCTTCATAATGTTTGCAGAAAACGAAAGAAGGAGTGATCCTGATCACCGATTGGCTGACAAGGCTCAGCAACTGACAGCCCAACAGCCGTAGATATCACACACCTGTCAGACTCTGTCTCTGAAAACAGCTCTGGGGATGGGCCGGCTACCAATTAAACTCTGAAACTCACTGGCCCACGGTCATCAATGTCTTTCTTATTATTAACGCGGAGATTAAATAAAAATACACAAGTTTTATTACTGGATACTGAAAAAGCATCAAATCAAACTGAAAAATCCTCCAAATATAATATCTAATAAAAAAAAGAGCAAAATAAATCCTGAATTCATTACATCCTTCTTAATCAGCTGCTGAGTAGTGAAATCTCACCAGTTGTAACTGTCTTTCAACAGTTTATTTCACGGTTGTTTCAGAATCTTTAGGATTTGCCAACACGTTGATAAATCACACAAGTACTGTGAGTTTTAAAGTCTTGGCTCTTGAGTCAGCACTCCCACCCAGTTAGTATAAGAGGTGTTTGCATGGAGAACAAGGCTGAGACAAAGACTGAGCAGCTCTGGGACTGAGCGAGGGTGGGTTCACACTCCGGAAACGGGCTGATTTACAGGAGTAAGACGCTACAGCTGCTCCAGGTTTGATTCTGTTTCATATGTGGTATTCTTGAGGATTTTAAAATAGTTTTTCTTCTGTACAATATGTGTGTGTCGTAAAAGGAAACGTAAGCATTAACTTCATCCTGTGCAGTCGTCAAACACTGAGTTGCTGCTGGAGTTAGGTCCTCGAAGCTTTGTTGGATGTATTGTAGCAGATCTTATTTGTTGTAAGAGGATGGATGCATAATTTACATCACCTCGTGTCTGACTTCTTGTTTAGTCAGCTGGCAAAACCAGGCGATGCTGGAGCATTCTGATTATGCAATTTTTATTATGCAGTGTTGAGTGAGTTTTCTGGGCGATGGTCCTCAGCAGTTAGCAGGCTTGTTTTGCTTCCTCTTTCAGAAACCTCACAGACTTTCTAAAAACAAATTTCTTCTGTGCTCAAAATAAGTTTTTTGTTTACGATTTTATAACGAACAGTGAAAAAAAATGCTTGTGTTCTATTAATGGACTTATTTAGTGGAGATTTTCTGTTATTATGTGCACATGCAATCAACTTTGTTATGAAATTGTTCTGAAACAGGATAATCAAAAATTTAAATCTGGAGCATTCTTATAAGGTTTAAAATCCTGTCTGTGATTGATTGTTTTAGTTTTCTGGGTTGGATTAATCAATAAACAAGCAGTAGGTAACAGGCTTGCTTGTGCTTCATTGAAGCTTCAAATTGGCCTTTTTTGTGCATGTTGCTGCGAAATGATTCATCACATAAGGTAGGACAGGATGATCAAAAAGTTGTATTTGTGCCCATTTTTAATCTGTTATATTCATCCTGGTTTTCCATTAGGAAAGCAAAGCTGATGAGATGCAGGTTTAGGCCTCTTATGTCTATTTTAGGAGAAGCAGCAACATATAAACAATCTTACTCACTGATTAGTCATTTTACTTTGTTTTCTGTCTCTAGGTTCCTTTTGGACCACAGTAAAGAGCATGCTATTGACAGGAAAGCACCCCTACAGAGGACCCAACTCAAGTCGGATTTTCACATAATTGCCCCTGGTTATGAAAATCTGCCCCCTAAGACTGAAACGGTTTGTATCAACACAGCTTTTATTTGAATTCAACTAAAAACGTCAAACATAGGACTTAAAGGGGACATATTACATATTTTTACTGAAGTGCAAAACATGTTCATGAAGTTCTGTGCACAGAATCCCTCTCACATGAAGCAATTTCAGCAGTTTTATTCTTGATATTTTTAGTACCTTCCAGAATGAGTCATTATAGGGCTCACTTGCTTTAAGAAAACAAGTGGGAGATGGCCACTCACACCCATCTCTGCTTTATTATGAGCTGAGAAGCGCCGAAATTTAGGAGGGGCTCAGATTAGAGCTGCTGCTCCTCCAGCCTAGCGATGTGAGGTGGGGTTCTATACTGACGTCCCCACTTGTGACATCACAACCAGGGAATTTTTGAAAAGGCTCATTTTACTGACATATTTTCTAAAATCAAACACTGACAGAAAATGGATGTATGAGGTTTTTGTGTTTTTAAAGTGTTTATAAAATCAGTAGAGTCCCACATGGCAGCACAAAAAGATGCAAAAAAAGATTTTTGCGTAATGTCCCCTTTAATGTTTTGGATTGATTTCCTGTGTATTTATTGATATTTTATTTGAATAATAATGTTTTTGTCTTGTTTTCAGGCAGGGGGTAAGATGTTTGTGGAGTCAGTTGTCCGATGGGGGTTGTGGAGCATTCTGTTCCAGTTTGGACAGGGTGTATCTGCAGGAAGCTGTCCTCCACGCTGTGTGTGTCGACCTGAAGCGAAGGAAATTATCTGCTCTGGCAAAAATGTGAATTCTGTGCCAGAGGGCTTTTCCAGCGATGTGAGGCGTTTGGATTTATCACGCAATAGGATTAAAACTGTTGGACGCCGTCAGTTCTCTGGCCTCCTACAACTTCAAGAGTTGAATCTCAGTGATAATTCAATCTCCATGATTGAAGTAGAAGCATTTTTGGGCCTCAAGAATCTCAGGACACTTCTACTTAAGAATAATCGTTTGAAGATCCTCCCAGTTGGGGTATTTTCTGGGCTGTCTAGTCTGCGCTTTTTGGATTTGAGCCAGAATGAGATTCTGGTCTTCCTGGACTACACATTCAAGGAAATGTTCAACCTTCAAACACTGGAAGCTGAGGAGAATGACCTTGTCTTCATCTCCCAACGTGCATTCTTTGGTCTGCAGAACCTACAAGAACTATGCTTGGATCGTAGTAACCTGACCTCCATTCCCACTGAGGCACTGTCCCAACTCCAGAGCCTGACAAAGCTTCGCATGCTCCGCCTAACCATTTCTACACTGCCCAACAATGCTTTCCGAAGACTCCAACGTTTGCAGAGCCTTGTGATCTCAAACTGGCCAGCATTGGACACTATGGCTGGCAACAGTCTGATTGGTCTTAATTTGACCTCACTTGTTATTAGTAGTTGTAACTTAAGTGCAATTCCTTATGCAGCACTTCGTCATCTGGTCTATCTGCGCTTTCTAGACTTGTCGTACAACCCCATCACTGTTATCCAAGGTAACCTGCTCGGGGATCTCCTTAGACTCCAGGAGCTACACCTAGCGGGAGGAAGTCTGCTAAAAATAGAAGCAGGAGCATTCAGGGGGCTGTCCTTCTTTCGCATGCTCAATGTAACATCGAATCAACTCACCACTTTGGAGGAGAGTGCGTTCCACTCTTTGGGGAACCTTCAGGTGTTACGATTAGATGGGAATCCTCTCGCGTGTGACTGCCGACTTCTCTGGGTGGTCCGCCGCAGGTTGCGCTTGAACTTTGATGGACATCAGCCAACCTGTTCCTCCCCCAGTGCAGTGAGACAAAGGGAATTCAGGGACTTCTCAGAGAAGGAGCTCCCCAGAGTTTTTACCTGCCGTCCTGCTCGTATCATGGACCGCAGGCCTCAGGAGGCAAGAGTGGAAGAGGGTACCACTGTGCTTTTCTCCTGTAAGGCTGATGGGGATCCTATACCAGCCATTACCTGGATTTCTTCAACTAGGAATGTAATCAGCCCCACAGGACGAATTCGAGTTTTGCCCAACGGTACTCTAGAAGTTCGTTTTGCTCAAGTACAGGACAGCGGCGCATATCAGTGCCTAGCAGGCAACGCAGCTGGCAATGAGAGCTTGACCGTTGGTCTGTACGTGAAAGGTGTTTCACGAAACAGATCCATCCCCTTTTTCACAGAGGAGGGTTGGGTTGAGCCTTCAAATCCTCAGACTGCTAACTCCTCAGCTCAGATGGCCAAGCCTTTCCCATTTGATGCAAAGACCCTGATAATCGCCACCACCATGGGTTTCCTGTCTTTCCTCAGCTCGGTGGCCATCTGCTTTGTCTTCATGTTTTTCTGGAGCCAGAGCAAAGGCCAGATCAAGCACACTGCAACCATTGACTTTGTTCCTCGGTCTTCTGTGGGTGGCGGAGGAGAGGGAGGTGATGGTGGCAGGTTCACAATGAAGCTTATCTGAGGTGATGTAGAGGGCGGAGGATGTCTTAAAACTGGCTAAGAGACATTCTGCTCTTTGGATGTCCACTCAGAGACAAAGACCTGCCCTTGGAGAAGCCAAATCAGAGCTTTTTATTGAGTTTGTGCCAGGTCTCTTCTAGTTTTTTAATCCAAGGACATCACTGGCACCTCATGTTGGGTTTATATTAGTAAATAATACTTTACTATCTTTGACTATGAAAAATGTATCAGATGGTGGATCTCTGGAGACTTTAATAAGCAAATACTTAAGTAGCACAAGTATTTATTTATTTTTATCACGCATGCAAACAATTCACTTTACAATAGTTAGAATGAGAAATGTATTGCATTAAAATGTAGAATTTACCAGATACTGTTTGGGTATTATACTAACTCTTCTTTTGTTTTTACTTAGTACAAGTAAAGTTATGCTTTACATCGTTGACTTTAAAATGTGAATATGTGTCTCTGAAGTGTTTGACATAAAGACTAGCCAAGTCATTTCTCACAATTTAACCAAACTTTTTGTTATTTCAGATATAAAGTTGCTGCATTATGATAAAAACATTGTTATTTAGAAGAATGCACATTAAGCATAACGTAAATGAGTGAGGAGCTGGCCATAATGTACATAGGAATGTATCCTTTTCTGTTACATATCTTAGACACGTTTTTAAGGTTGGTTTGTCCTTTTTGTTACATATAATATATCAGTGATCATTCTAGATGACTCTTTGTCAGTGCATGCAATTACTTCATGTTTTTTACACAAATAATAAAGATTTTTTTAAAATTTTGTACCCACACCTGATAAATATGTGCCTCAGCAACATTCTCCCCATCGACAGACAGAATGCTCTCCTGATCAGTACTGTCTTGTAAACATTAACATCAGCGGCAGTCAACGTCCATTTTTTATTTAATCATTTTATGCAGTTCTTGGAATTGAGGTCGCTCTTTGGAAAATAACCAACCCCAAAAATAATAAAAAGTCTACTTACTTGTGTAGATGTACTTTTGCACCTGACAGCTTAATGGAATGGTTTAAAATGAAGAAAACACATATTGTTACACATTTATTTGCTGTAAATTCCTTCTTTTTTTTCAGTTAATAAATGCTGACCTGAACCTTCTTTGACTGCGTGGTGTGCCTGTATCATATGCTACATGTTGCATAATAGTATCAAATCAAAGGAAAACTAATATGTAATGTTCAAACTAATCCACCCTCAGAAATGCATCCATGGTGGGCAACAGAAACACATGGAGGAAATGTCAAGATAAAAGGCCCAGTTCCAACCTCTATCCTTGCGCCCCTCAATTGCACATTCTCATCCAGTGGTGCAAGTATGTAGGGTGTCCCAATTCTCAAGTGTGGCCCTTGGCCCCACCCTTTGGCAATCTTTGGCCCAATCCCAATTCTCGCACTGTGCCCTACAGTCTTCTGTGAAGTACACTTGATGGAAGTCCGCATTGCGTCATCGACCACAACACATGCTGGGAGGCTGGTTGCTGTTAATACTATTTAAAAAAAATCTTTATTAACAACTTTCAGACAAGCAATTGACAAATTTTTAATTCATTGCTGTTCACATTATTATAAAACATTC
Source organism: Nothobranchius furzeri (assembly GCF_043380555.1). Classification (NCBI taxonomy): domain Eukaryota; kingdom Metazoa; phylum Chordata; class Actinopteri; order Cyprinodontiformes; family Nothobranchiidae; genus Nothobranchius; species Nothobranchius furzeri. The sequence goes on from NC_091745.1 coordinate 66,032,589, forward strand.
AGAGCATGGATGAATATCATTGATCGTCTTAAAGTTAACTTCTTCCATTTAAAAAGGCATATTTTCAGAAAAGGTACTTGAGCCATTGTTCCACCTTCTTCTCAAAATTCCCATGCAGCAATGGATTGTGGGTAATACCCTCCATCCAAGTCTGCAGCGGATTTTTGCAAAGTGCAGATCAAGGGTGCAAAAGGGGCGTGGTCAGTGTCCGCATTTGAGGATCGTGACACCCTACACATTTGCACCCCTGGACTGGAACGTGTAATTGAGGGGCTTCAAGTGTGAAAGTGCAAGTATTGGGATTGGTCCTAAATCTGCACTTCGAAGGGTATTACCCATAATCCATTGCTGCATAGGATTTTTGAGAGAAAGTTGGGGAAAAGGCTCAAATGCTCTTTCCGATAATTTATTTTTCAAGTTTTTAATGGGATACTATGCAACTTTTTAAATCATTTTCATGAACCAGTATGTGTTAAAAATAGCCTTTGCATGCTCAATGAAATGTCACTCAGACCACTACTGCCCTCTGTGGCCAGAATACCGCACTTGCAACTTCAGGGTGCCAGGTTGCTATCTGTGGACTTTAAAAAAATTGAGCTGACATACTTGCCAATGCAGTCCGCTTTCAGCACGTTTTCTGCATGTTTTAGATCATGAAAACAGCTGTTTTAATGCACAAGAGGGTTAAGGTTAGGATGGGGGTGAGGGGAAGGTTAAATAGCAAGAGGGTAAACATGTATATAAACACTAGATGGTGAAAGCGGGAGACAAGGGCGTAGCTAAACGGCGGCCATCTTACCTCAGACAACAGACCCCTCCGCTCTCAATGGTAGCAGCTGAAAGGTGAGTGATCAGCTTAAACAAAAACACCCTTAACTCAATGAAATATTAACAGATTTACAAGCGGTTTGCCTTGTTACAACCCTTAGAAGACATGGGCTTGAGACAACATACTTGCACATGTTGTAAGTAACGCTTTTGCTTTTGTAAGAGACTTAATTGTGAACCATGTGTCCCGCCTAGGCTATCCACATGTTATTCAGGTTGAGACCACAATCAATATTTTATGTGGTTCTACAAAACCAATAACGGCTTTACAACAGCCCAACCTGTATATATATATGATATAATAATAGGCTATATACTTTAAGTTACTGTAGCTTACAATTAAATGTGTTATCTATGAAAGATTAAATGCTTTGTGGAGTGAAATAACAGGAATTTCTGGGCAAAACCCATCCTATTTCATAGACACATCTCTGGCGTTTATAACAAATCAAACCTTTTAAAAATTGGTAGAAAATTGAGCAAGTTAGAGTTATTTAAATAGTACATGCACCATACACCCCATGTCAAGAAAGGGGCAGCTGTCTGAGGTAAGATGGCCGCCACGTTCCGACGTCGCATTCAATTGGCGAACAGCGGCGATGAGGCATCTATTGTTTATAGACATATCTATGGGGTAAAGGTCAGAATTTGGTGAAATGTGCGTTTTGCTGTTGGGACTCCCAACGTGTCGGAAACAAGCGCTTGCTCAGCCAGCGTCAAATTTTGACGCTTTTGGAGTGAGAATTAGTTGGAGTAAGGTGTTAAAAAGACTAACGCACAGCGAGGAGATAAGTTTCACTTTCGTTTTGTCCACAGATAATTATTAAGAGACACTAGGGGGTGCTAAAAGTAAACAAAACTGCCCAGTATCCCTTTAAGTATTCTTTAGCCATTTTTACAAAACAATGCCATCAATTTGCCACAACGCTGTGGCAGCATCTGGGAGCCTTAGGTCATTTATTACGAGTCAGACTGTGGCGGTAATGATACGCAACCATGTCCTTTTCACAAAAGACTATGCAATGGCAGCATTAAAGGGGTATGATTTACTGGTGTTCCGACTATCCGTGCTACTCGTCGATATGTGATACTTTGGGGAAATGCGCATGCGCAGAACGATTACTGCGTCACAGGATGTTTACTGAAAGAGACGCGCTACCTCTGGAAGTTGTTATATTACTGCTTGTTGTATGTTAACTTGTAAATGGCTTGTAAAATATCATTATTATACTGTAAACAAAAAATTTCTCCCATTGTTTACCGTTATTCACGGAATCATGACAAACACGGTCTTTTTCATAAATTAATCATGACAAACACTCTATTTGTAAATGGTAAATGGTAAATGGCCTGTATTTGATGTAGCGCCTTCTAGAAACCTGAAACCCCCCAAGGCGTTTTACAACACAACCAGTCATTCACACATTCACACACTGGTGGGGATGAGCTACAATGTAGCCACAGCTGCCCTGGGGCGCACTGACAGAGGCGAGGCTGCCGAGCACTGGCGCCACCGGTCCCTCCGACCACCACCAGCAGGCAATGTGGGTTAAGTGTCTTGCCCAAGGACACAACGACAGCGACAGACTGAGCGGGGCTCGAACCTGCAACCTTCCGATTACGGGGGCGAGCACTTAACTCCTGTGCCACCGTCGCCCGTCGCCCCAATTATTTGTGCTAATAATTATGCTACAGTTCTGTATTTTTTAGTAATATCACCTATTTAACATAAACCATGCTTAATAAGCGTGTTACTTTACTGTAAACAAGTGTGAAACTGTCGTAACACGCTGCGGTAGGAATTTTTGACGAGGAAGCACGGCTAGTCAGAACACCGGCGGGGTGTGTCTTGTAAAAAGGAGCACAACAGTGTTCCTTTCCTCAAGGGTCATTTCATTTATGTTCTTGCAATTTTAATTATCTTCACACTTCCTCCATTCTTTCCTTTCCTCTCCTCAGTGGCACTATTGTGCTGCTTTTCTACATTTTCCAAAACAGAAACACGTATTTTTGCATTGAGTGTAGAATAAGAGTTTCTGACTGAAACAGCATAAAACGGCTGTGTTGTCTTTTTGTAAAACAGCAAAAACTACAGCTGGTGGTCTGCAACACAAATCCCTTCCTGTTTTTAACAGTGAAGACAAAAGATTATATGTGCAGAAAAAAAATGTGGCTGCCTGTTGTCTCACAGAGCCACATGAACTCCAAGTGAAGTACAATAATCTCTTTTAGACATTTGCAGACAATTCTGACTCTAAATGAAAAACCAAAAAATATATATTGCCTCAGAGTTTTAGGAGGAACATAAAGGGTTTGCCCTTATTCGCATCGCTCTTAGTAAATTCACTGAACAGCAAATGATTTTGTGCTTCTCGAGCAGTTGCCCAGAATAACCCAGAAAACGGGAGAGAGAGAGAGAGGAAACTGATAATCACGTGTGCGAGCAGAGATTTAAACCCTTTTGGATTACCTCTGCCCATCTCAATCTGTTATGTAGGTCTGTCTGGCTGGTGCTATCCTCCAGCCCAGCCTGGCTTGTAATATTATCTATTTTAATGCAACTATGTGCTCCCATTGGACAGAAAGCCACAGGAGCGGATTAAAGTGTTGTTTATATGCCACCCCTCCATCCTTCGACTGGAGTGGACCATAGACTGTACATAGGAGTGGACACACCACCTGCGACATTAGAACACCAAGAAGAAAATATCTAGATTTGCAATAATTTATACATTTTTAACAGGAAAATTGTACATTTAAGTGAAAATAAGTGAAATACTAATGCTATTTTGTTCCTGTATCTAACTCAGTGGAGATTACTCTTGTCTGTGCAGTAATGCAGACTGAGTGGCTCAAAAAGGTAGTTCTGCTATTGTTAAATATATTTGCTATTTTATTCATGTATTCATTATAGTCATCATTGTTCATGTTTACCGTAGTCTGGGGTTTTGTAGCATAGTGCAAATAAATTACAAATGCACACAAACCTAAAAGCCATCAGCTTGGATCTTCCTTTGCATTTTCACATGAGTTGGCACACCAGGTCTATTTTTGGAACATCTCTGTTAAGTTCCTTCAGTGTTTGCAACCACAGCTGGAAGAACTGATGCTGTTTAAACGGCTAAAACCTAAAATCATTCCAAATAAAGGACGTGTATTTGTCATGGTCGGTGGTATATGCCTAACCCACGACATACAGGTGCTGGCCAGTAAATTAGAATATCATCAAAAGGTTGAAAATATTTCAGTAATTCCATTCAAAACGTGAAACTTGTACATTATATGCATGCAATGCACACAGACCAATGTATTTCCGATGTTTATTACGTTTAATTTTCATATTTATAGGTGACAACCAATGAAAACATCAAATCTGGTATCTCAGAAAATTAGAATATTCTAAAGGCCAATGAAAAAATGTTTGTTTCTCTAATGTTGGCCAACTGAAAAGAATGAACATGAAAAGAATGTGCATGTATAGCACTCAATACTTAGTCGGGGCTCCTTTTGCCTCAATAACTGCAGTAATGCGGCGTGGCATGGACTCGATCAGTCTGTGGCACTGCTCAGGTGTTATGAGAGCCCAGGTTGCTCTGATAGTCGTCTTCAGCTCCTCTGCATTGTTGGGTCTAGCGTATTGCATCCTCCGCTTCACAATACCCCATAGATTTTCTATGGGGTTAAGGTCAGGCGAGTTTGCTGGCCAATCAAGGACAGGGATACCATGGTCCTTGAACCAGGTGCTGGTGGTTTTGGCACTGTGTGCAGGTGCCAAGTCCTGTTGAAAGGTGAAGTCTGCATCCCCATAAAGTTGGTCAGCAGCAGGAAGCATGAAGTGCTCTAAAACTTCCTGGTAGACGGCTGCATTGACCCTGGACCTCAGGAAACAGAGTGGGCCAACACCGGCAGATGACATGGCACCCCACACCATCACTGACGGTGGAAACTTTACACTGGACCTCATGCAACGTGGATTCTGTGCTTCTCCGCTCTTCCTCCAGACTCTGGGTCCTTGATTTCCAAAGGAAATGCAGAACTTGCTTTCATCAGAAAACATAACTTTGGACCACTCAGCATCAGTCCAGTCCTTTTTGTCCTTGGCCCAGGCGAGACGCTTCTTGCGCTGTTTCATGTTCAAGAGTGGCTTGACACACGGAATGCGACACCTGAATCCCATGTCTTTCATGAGTCTCCTCGTGGTGGTTCTTGAAGCGCTGACTCCAGCTGCAGTCCACTCTTTGTGGATCTCCCCCACATTTTTGAATGGGTTTGTCGTCACAATTCTCTGCAGGGTGCGGTTATCCCTAGAGCTTGTACACTTTTTTCTACCACATTTTTTCCGTCCCTTCGCCTGTCTGTTAATGTGCTTGGACACAGAGCTCTGCGAACAGCCAGCTTCTTTAGCAATCACCTTTTGTGTCTTGCCCTCCTTGTGCAAGGTGTCAATGATTGTCTTTTGGACAGCTGTTAAGTCAGAAGTCTTCCCCATGATTGTGGTGCCTTCAAAACAAGACTGAGGGACCTTTTAAAGGCCTTTGCAGGTGTTTTGAGTAAATCAGCTGATTAGAGTGGCAGCAGGTGTCTTCTATATTCAGCCTTTTCAGAATATTCTAATTTTTTGAGATACCAAATTTGGAGTTTTCATTAGTTGTCACTTATGAATATCAAATTTAAATGTAATGAACATTGGAAATACATTGGTCTGTGTGCATTGCATGAATATAATGTACAAGTTTCACGTTTTGAATGGAATTACTGAAATATTTTCAACCTTTTGATGATATTCTAATTTACTGGCCAGCACCTGTACAGAATCAATCCACAAGTCAGAATTAGAGTTAAATAATGATTTATTATAAAGGAGAAATGGCAGGAACAAAATGTCAGGCTGGACTGCTGGGATCCGGTGGGGGGGGGGTCTGAAGGACGAAAAAATGTCAGGACTGGTTGCAGAAAAATGGGAATAATGGATCAGTTAAGACTTACGGTCTGAAGGTTCAGTTAGAATGTTCAGGAGAGGTTGGTTGTCTGGTCTGGGGGTGAAGCAGATGGCTTACTGAGTTAGAGGAAGCTGAGAGTCCAGGCGAGGAGGGAGCTGAGCAATTACTGAGCAGGAGATCCAGGAGGAAGGTGGGGAGCCGGCGTGGGGGAGACCATGGGAGGACGCTGAGAGGCGAATGGCAGGTTGACCAGGTAGTTATTGTAACAGGATGTCTGGGTGAAAAGGTAGGAAGACAAGTGGTCAAAAATCATGAAGAGCTCAAAATCCAGATAAAAGTCAAATCATTAGGAGATACAAGTTGTTCGGCTGTTAGTTGAGTACCCAAGTAGAGTTAATCATCCAGCAAAGTGAAGCCGCCTCTCAGGTGCTTAAATATCCCCTGGCAGGTGATGAGTGGATTGCTTGCAGCTGCTAGCAACTTCCCCACAACCGGACACGCCCACCTGCAGAGGAAAAGAAGAGAAAGAAGACACCCCCAGACCGTGACAGTATTAATGTTTTTATTCAGATTGCACAATATAAACAATTGGAGTTCATATTTGTTAAAACATAAAAAACATATTTGTGCAGCATTGGTCTGAATATATCCATGTGGAGACATTGGTTTGCATGTCTTTAATATGTTTTTGTGTAGTTTTAAAACTTTTATGCTAGTTTTTAATGTGTTTTTGTGTAGTTTTTAAGTTGTTTTGAAATGTGGACTTTGAGTCTAATAATAAAAGCTGCTGATGATGATGAATATTGCCAAACTAATTTGAATAATCATAATCGTACAGTTTTTCCTTTAAAGGAGGTTTAGTAAACTCAAGTCCTAGAGAGTCGCTATCCAGCAGTTCAAAGTTATGAGCAGATTCTATGACAAAGGGCAGCCTTGGTGGAGTCCAACTCCGGACAGGGACCTAACAACCCGTATCAGAGGGCCTGGTCCCAGAGTACCCCCCACAAGACTCTTCAGGGAAACTCGACCAATCAAAAGGAGTCAGTTTTTGTTGCTATGTGCCAGTTTTACTGTGAGACCAAACCCACCCCAACTGAGTTTGCAGCTTGTGTTTTGAACAGGTGTTTGCTGCTGGTCTAGTGAATGTAGCAAAGCATCTCAGACATTAATTTGTGTTTCTCCCTCATGGGGTGATCAGATCAATCTAATTTTATTACTGAGGTTCAAAACCAGGCGATGGGGGAAAATAAGACTACGAGTTGCAAAAAATATAAAATTAATAAACGAACAAGACTAAATTAAACTTTTTTCATCGTTTATCTGCATGACTATTTGTCAAAATCAGCATGTTAGACGCTGCCAAGACAGTATTATTGTATTAACTTAACTTAGGTGTGTATTTAAAAGCTCAATAGCGTTACAAACAATTTATTATTGTTTAATGTCCTATTCATGAAGTCTTAGTGTCAGACTGATCGGCTGGAAATGGGAGTTGAGCTTGTAGAGAGCGTGGGCTCACAGACGCGGAAGTGATAGCATCGGTGAAACGCCGGCTCACGATTTAATCTAGGAATCCCCGAGCGTTCGAGCGTCAATGAAGTGACACAGAAATGCTGGGTTTTCCAGAAGTAAGTAAGAACACTTATTGTGAGCTGAGAGTTCGTAAGATGGATCGGCTGCTTGGAAACTCTTATCATAGATCCGAAGAAACGATGACTGAGTGATGAGCTGGCGAGGCAACTTCCGTATATAGTCGCGGTTCGTGACGTAGGTGCGAGGGAATCCCCGCGAGGGGCATGCTCGGAGTTGTGGTCCATGGTGGAGATCGGCTAGCTGGGAGAGGCTGGTTTGTGGACTTGGGTTCTGACAGGACACCCCCATCCAGGGACGGCTCCTGAAGTCCCAGGGCAGCCCCGGCGGTGCCAGAAGTCAGAGATAAGGGTAGGGTCCAGGATGGAGCGGGCCGGTTCCCAGGAGCGTTCCTCGGGGCCGTAGTCCGCCCAGTCCACGAGGTACTGCCATCCCCGACCCCTGCGACGGGCGTCCAGGAGTGTCGGACGGTGTAGATGGGCTCACCATCGAGGAAGCGGGCAGGCGGAGGCACCGGAGGAGGAGGCGGAAGCAGGGAGGATTCCACAATGGGCTTGAGTCAGGAGATGTGGAAGGTGGGATGAACGTGGAGAGTCACCGGCAACTGCAGCCAGTACGAGACTGGGTTCATGACCTTCTGTATTGTGTAAGGCCCGAGGAACTGGGGAGCGAGCTTCTTGGATCCAGCATGGAAGCGGAGGTCCGCGGTGGACACCTAGACCTTATCCCCAGGGATATAGGAGGGACCAGGACGGTGTCGGTGGAGATGTTGGCGAGCGTAACGGGCATTAGCTCAGGTGATGGAAGCTCTTGCTTTGAGCCAGGCGTTCTTGCAGCGCCTCACTAGGGATTGCGCGGCAGGTACAGCAACTTCGGGCTCCTGGTGGGCGAAGACCGGGGGCTGGTAGCCATAGCAGACCTCGAAAGGGGACATATGAGTGGTTGAAGAGGTGTGAAGATTGTGGGACAGCTCTGCCCAGAGGAGGTATTTAGGCCATTGTGAGGGTTGGGCCGAGACAAAGCACCGGAGGTACCGACCCAGCTGTTGGTTAGCCCACTCCGTCTGACCATTGGTCTGTGGGTGACCGATACTCCCATTAGGTGGCAAAAGGCTTTCCAGAATCGGGCCGTAAACTGGGGACCCCGGTTGGAGACAACATCGACAGGGAAGCCGTGGAGGCGCACCACGTTCTCCAGGAATAGTTCCGCCGTGCATCGGGCCGAAGGAAGACCCGGAAGGGCGATGAAGTGGACAGCTTTCGAAAAACGGTCAGTGACCGTGAGGACCGTGTTGAGGTTGTTGACCGGGGGGAGTCCTGTGACGAAATCCAGACCCACGTGGGACCACGGATGGCTGGGCACCGGAAGAGGTCTGAGGACACCAACAGGGGCCTGGCTGGGTGTCTTGGAGTGGGCACAGATGTCACAGGCGCTAGTGTATTCCTTAACATCCCTCGCCATGTAAGGCCACCAGAGTGCTCGTTGGAGGAACTTCAGAGTTCGAGAGAACCCTGCGTGGACAGACAGGCGTGATGAGTGGGCCCAGGAGAGTGCCTCGCTGCAACAGGATTTAGGGACATAGAGACGACACGCGGGGGTCTCTGGAGGTGCGGGGTCATCCCGGAGGGCGTTCTGGATAGCCTCCTCCAACTGTCACCTTAGGTGGGCCAGGAAACGGTGCTCTGGGAGAATTGGTGCAGGCTCGGACGTGGGCGTGGAGTGTGTGAACTGGCGGAAGAGGGCATCAGCCTTCTGGTTCTTAGTTCCAGGGCGGTAGGCGAGATGGAATTCATAGGGCTTGAAGAAGAGGGCCCAGCGGGCCTGGCGAGGATTGAGCTGCTTGGCGGATCGGATGTGAGTCAGGTTCTGGTGGTCTGTCCAGATGGTGAAAGGCTGGGTGGTGCCTAGAAGCCACTGTCTCCACTCCTCCAGCACCCATTTTATGGCCAGCAGTTCACGATCACCCAAGCCATACTTCTGCTGGGTGGCGGAAAACTTCCTAGAGAAGTAGCCACAGGGATGGAGTCTGTCGTCGGGCCCACCTTGGGACAGGATGGCACCGGCATCCGAGGCATCGACTTCGACCACAAAGGGCTCCGTAATCTCTAGATGGCGGAGCATAGGGGCAAACGTGAACTGGGTGACCAGGTGGCCGAAGGCCCGAATGGCGTCTGGAGTTAGACGGAACGGTTGGCCGGGTGGGCTTGGTCTGGTGAGGGAGGTGAGCGGTGCCACAATGGTGCTGAATTTCTTAATAAAACGGCGGTAAAAGTTGCAGAAGCCCAGAAAACTCTGTAGCTGTTTTAGGCTCGTAGGAAGGGGCCAGTCAGTGACTGTCTGTACCTTCTGAGGGTCCATGGTTATGCCCTGATCCAAAATCGTGAAGCCCAGGAATTAGATGGTCCGCTGGTGGAAAGAGCATTTCTCGGGCTTGCAGTATAGGTTATTGTTCAGGAGCCGGGTCAGGATGGCACAAACGTGGTGGAGGTGTTCGGCCTCGGACTTGGAGTAAATTAGGATGTCATCCAGGTAGGCAAACACCCACCGGCCCAGCATGTCACGGAGGACATCGTTAATGAGGCGTTGAAATACAGCGGGGCTATTGAACAACGCAAAGGGCATGACCTGGTACTCCCAATGACTGGTGGGTGTGATGAATGCGGTCTTCCACTCATCCCCAGCTTTGATGCGGACCAGATTGTAGGCGCACCGGAGGTCCAGTTTTGTGAAGATCCGTGCCTGGGAGATGGAGTCCAGAGCAGTCGTGAGGAGTGGCAGGGGATGGCGGTGCCTGATAGTGATCTTGTTTAGACCCCGGTAATCTATACAGGGACGAAGGTCACCTTCCTTTTTCTTCACAAAGAAGAAGCCTGCAGCACCCGGGGAAGAGGAGGGTCGGATGAAACCCTGCTGGAGGGCCTGGTTGATATATTCCTCCATAGCTCTGGATTCGGAGGGAGAGAGAGAGCAAAGGCACCCACGGGGAGGAATGGTACCTGGTTGCAGCTTGATCTCCATGTCATATGGGCGGTGAGGCGGCAGTGTGGTGGCGCGTCGCTTATCGAAGCCTGCGGCCAGGTCCCGATAGGGTAGTGGCAGTTTGGGCGGTAGAGGACCAAGACCACCAGCCAGGCAGTCTGCCATGGGTGGAGGAGGAGATAGGTGGACCTGGCACTGGGTCCCCCAGCCTAAAAGGCAGTTCTGGGACCAGGAAATCTAGGGGTCGTGGAGATGGAGCCAGGGGAACCCCAGGATTAGAGGAGAGGAGTGAGCGGAGATGATGAGAAAGTGGAGGGTTTCCCGGTGGCCTTGGAGGACCATCTGGAGTGACTGGGTCGGTCTTGGACAGGATAGGGCTGGAGAGGTCTGCCGTCCACCGAGGTCACTGGAACAACTCGTTCCAGGGGAGTCAGGGGGATCCGTAGGCGTTTAGCCAGATCCACGTCCATGAAGTTGTCGGCGGCCCCAGAGTCCACCAGATCATGTACCTGACATGAGGTCTCGTCATGAAAGAGGGTGACAGGAAGGAGGAGTCGGTGGGAAGAGATGGGGCAGAGGGTGACCCGGGCTGAGCTACCCGAAACTCAGTGGGTTCCTCCGTTTCCCGGCCGTAATGGGCAGTCCAGGCACCGGTGGTCGGGAGAGCCACAATAGGCACAGAGACCCTCGTGCCACCGTCGCTGTCTCTCCTCCGGGGGAAGGTGGCCTAGCTGCATAGGCTCCTCAGTAGAAGTGGGTCCGGAAGCTGGCATTGGTGAACGAGGAAGAGGTCCGGGAGCTCTGAGTGGGCATGTGGAGGACCTGGGTCGAACCAGAACCCGCTGGTCGATGCGCAGCGCCAGGTCGGCAACCTCATCCAGGGTCTGGGGCAGTTATTTTCCCGCCATCTCATCTCGGATGTAGGGCACCAACCCCTCCAAGAAGACAGCTCGAAGGGCAGAGTCATCCCACTGTAGTTTGGCCGCGATGGTGCGAAACTCTGATGCATAGGCGCACACCGAGCGTTCCAGTTGGCGGAGCTTTAAGAGACGTTCTTCAGCCCCCACTTCGCTACTGGGTGGAACGAAGGTCTTCCTGAGGGCGGCCACAAAAGCAGCATAGTCATTGCAGGCAGGGGATTTAGAATTATAAAGAGCAGCGGCCCACTCCTGAGCGCGTCCAGAAAGCAGGGAGGTGAGGTGCGCAACCCGAGAGCAGGCAGTGGGGAAGCGTCCTGGTTGGCACTCGAATTACATGTCGAGGGAGGCGAGCAGACCATCTGGGCTCCCAACCTCTCCATTCCACCTCTCCGGTAGGCTGAACTGTGGCTCCTCCTTAGGTGGAGCGAGGGCTTGCTGCTGGAGAGCACTGAGTGATGTGGTCAATTGAAGGGTGAGGTCGGTCAGGGAGTTCACCTTGGTGTTGAGCCGATCGACCAAGGCGTGGAGCTGAACAATCTCATTCTTCATTTGCTCAAACTCCGCTGGGTTAACGGACTCAGTCATCCTGTCAGACTGGTCGGCTGGATACGGGAGTTGAGCTTGTAGACAGCGTGGTCTCACAGACGTAGAAGTGATAGCGTTGGTGAAACGCCGGCTCACGGTTTAATCTTGGAATCCCCGAGCATTCGAGCATCAATGAAGTGACACGGAAATGCTGGGTTTTCCAGAAGTAAGTAAGAACACTTACTGTGAGCTGAGAGTTCGTAAGATGGATTGGTTGCTTGGAAACTCTGATCATGGATCTGAAGAAACGATGACTGAGTGATGAGCTGGGGAGGCGACTTCCGTATATAGTCGTGGTTCGTGACGTAGGTGCGACGTGGAGGGAATCCCCGCGAGGGGCATGCTGGGAGTTGTGGTCCATGGTGGAGATCGGCTAGCTGGGAGAGGCTGGTTTGGGGACTTGAGTTCTGACACTTAGCCTCTTTCAAGATGCTTAAAAAAACTTTGATAGCATTATATTCTTCTGATAACTCAAATCTTCTCATGGCTGTTTTTATAAAATCAGCTGTAAATGAAAACAATTCACTGAAAAGCTGCTTTGTTGAAAGGTACTAGCATAAATTACTAATGCGTTAATTTGCTGATAAAGCATTTTATAGACACTTAATCCATGTGCAGATCTGCTCAAAGGGAAAACAACCACATTGGTTATTAATGAAGCAAAACAAGCGGAAGACAGGTTTTAAAAATCATTTTAAAAACTGATTTTGCCTCCATCTAGTGGTGGAAAGTCCAAAGATTTGCCTGAGGACAACCACCAAATCCTGTGTTTAATCATTTATTTCACTCAGGAATGTGAAGTATGAGGCTACAGAAACATCTTACTCTTAATCTTAATCTGACATAGCTGAAAGGATGTGATTTAGGAGCTGAAGAGTGAGAAAAAAGCATCTAAATGAGGACAGATTTACCCCTTTGTGGGTGGCACACCAAGGGGTTGTTTCTCCCACCTGTGAGTCACATACTGTGATCTGATTGGAGGAGACACCAGTGCACTTGGTGCTGGTTCTTCCATGCAAATAGCTCATGGAAAGCTTGCATGAAAGCTTGTATGATGCATTGAATGGTACCCAAGAAATTAATTTGATTAAATGTGTCTTTTAACCTCTAACACACATTCACGTCAATAATTATTTTTTCCAATTATGTTCACAAATGCAAGCACAGCAGAGTCAGTCTGCTGATCCATTTATGTTCAGGCACTTGGGCCCTATTGGCACATATTGATTGGACATTATTGTGGAGGTTGTTGCTGAGGCTTCATCAGAATTAGCAGAGATGGTGTTTGAGAGCCTCTGAGCAAACATAATTACAGCAATCAAAAGAGATGCTTGGGATTTTCAGTAGAACATGAAAAAATGAATCATCATGAAGTCGTTTGTCTAAAATGAGAAAACGTTGAATGAGATTTAAGGCTTTGCGGAGGAAAAAATAAGGATGTAACTTTATTTGTGAACATCATCTTTGACAGCAACAGGCATGACGTGTGATGCTGTTAAAAAAAGATTCTCAGTAATCTTCACAGCATTTCTCCTGAGTTCTGCACCCCTGCTGAGCAGCTCCACTCCCCCTTTCGCTTGTTGTTTCCGAGGTGGAGCCTGACACCCCGACTTTACCATCCCTAACTGCCAGCACCAGACGGAGAAAGGACCGGGACCAGCGGTCGGTTGGCGCAGATTTGGGACGCAGATCGGGGAGGAAGGAAGTAAGAAGGGAAGGAAGGACAGGGGGAGATTAGTGAGAGCGCTTCGGTTCATCACCTTTAGAAATTAAGTCTTAACGGAACAAACGGACGAGGAAAAATGAACAATTTCATCCTGATGTCGATTTTTGCCACGGTTATCACCGGAAAGTCACCCCGACTGAAATTTGTAGTGCACGGTAAGTCTTCATGTTTGCTTCTTTTTTAGTATTTTGTTACTTTGTCTGTGGCAGGTTTTAACGAATGGGTGAATGTTCGAAGGGGTGAGGTGAGTGGGTGAATGACCGGAGTAATCATCATGTTTGCTCCGCTCATTCAGACAACTGTTGTTCACCTTTCATAAGAAAACAACTAAACAAAGCATCAAAGCAGCAGAAATGAAGCGATCACCTCCAGAAAACGCACCATCTTTCCACTAACACAGTTGTAAATTACGCGCCTCCATCAAGGCCCCACAAACGGGTCCAAAGGCTCAAACTGCATCGAGCATGGAGAAAAACAAATCCTGATTCATTATTCCAACATCAACAAAAGACACAATGATTAGGATTTCGTGGAATTATTTGCTCAATCTATCCATTTTCTTTCATTTCCCTGGTTTCTCAGTGGGATAAAATCGGGTCTATTTACTGCAACTTGTAGCTTTTTTGTGTTTCTCCTCATCTTGTGTGGTTTATTAAAATAAATCCGCGTAAAGTTTCATTTGTGTTAAAGTCTCTAATTGGCTCACCCAGACGCACCAAACTGGAATAAAATCAGATGCGCTTAAAAAAACACATTTTTTTCCGGCAGGGGGGACATCATGGCGCCTTTTTGCCCCTGAATGGCTGTGTCTTTTTTTTACGTGTCCGGTCTTCTCTGAAAAGCGTCATTATTGTGAAATATGAGTCGATGGAGGTTGACACGTTCATTATAGCTGCCGTGTCCTTGCGGAGCTGCAATGCGGGACGCGGCAGCTGCTTCCCACTGCAGCAGCAGAGGTCTCCAGCTCAGAGGGCTGATTTTACAGTTGGAATGAAAACAGTTTTAGACCAAACAGTCGCAAAGAGGAGTGAAAAAAACGAGAAGGAGTGGATCGAATGGAAATTTCCAAGTCGATTTCTTGTTATCCATTCCCCTCACGCGCATTTACGCCGCACACAGACCTCTTAATATATTCAGCAATCAATCGAGACGGGGGCTGTGTGTCAAGTTATCTGTAGCTGTGTCCCTCCCCTTCTTGTGGAAGAGCACCACACACAAAACGCTCCGAGGATGACGTCCCTGGACGTGCGTGACATTTTAATCAAACTTGCGATGCCGTTCCAGATACGGAAACACACAAAGGAGTTCAGGTAGAGGCTGGTTGTCAAAGGGAATCCGTGGAAGGTGTATTTGAGCTGTTTCAGCACCCTGGACAGCTCCTGTGCATTTTTAAATGGTGAAATTGGGATCATCTCACTCATTTCAGACACCTTGTTTGGGTTCTGCATTGGAGCAGTGAGGAATTAGAGCTGCTTTAGAGAGCTAAAGGAGATGTATTGCATTGCATTCATTTGTCACATCTATTTCCCAGCCTATTACAGTAAGTGCATTCAACCTGAAGATAAGCAATACTGTATGTCCTCAAAATCTAAGTGAAACAAAAAGAGTAATGAGAGTGCAGAATCCATAAATCATGCACTGAGTAGTGATAGCAGAGTCTTTATTATGAAGCATAAATGAGTCGAGCTACTTTGTTTTCTTCTCTGATGAAGATACAAGCATGGATGCCAGCATATGAAGTGGTCAACTTCTCTAACAAATATCAAAATAACGTCCTAGCAACACGTCCAACATGTCCCATTCAGTGATCACTGAGTAGGACATGTAAAACACTGACAAACACGTTTATGTTATGAAATGTATGAAATTCACATGTGGAGGTGGGGTTTCATGAATTTCAAGCATCTTATTTCTGGGTAGATAGAATGGTTTATAAAATAGCTTGGAAAAAGACATATTAGTGCCAATGGTGATATTCTATTATAAATAGTGCCTTTTGTTGCTCTGGAAGGGCTAAAACACCTCCTTTAGACAGAGATCACACGATTTCCCACTCTCATGCTTCATTTTTGAGTTAATCCAAAATAAACTTTTAGTGAATCCACTTCTTTATCTTTTGATTCAGCTCTCTCTTCATCACAACAATAAAAGCAACCTCCTTTTCATTGAACATGAGAAGACCAAGACCTCAGACTTTTAGGTGTTGATTTTCCTCCTTGCTGCTCCATATTCAGCTGCTGTTCTGGTCCAGTTCTTTTAGGAGGCCCTGGCTCAAGGAGGCCAGTGGAACAAAAGCACTGATGCAATCTGAAGCCCCTAAACAGGACATCTTCCACTTTGTTACTGTAACATCCAAAAGGGTCAATTTTCACCTATATATTGACAAACATAGTGACCTTTCCTCTACAGCATAAATCCACTTTCTATTTGGCCTTCTCAATCCAGAAGGTTCTGCTCGGCGCGTGCTGACATTCCATGAAGACAAAACATTCAAATAAACATTCTCTCCCAAGGTTCCTGCACTCTCTGTGTGAAAGCCAGACGTTAACATTCTTCACTCTGAATAAGGGAAGACTCCATGAGTTTTACAACTCATAAGCTTGCAATAATCCAATGTGATTAATAAACAAGATGTTTAAATCAAATGTTTGAATAGCATGTGCTTAAACCAATGATGGCCTTAAAATGAATACTGTTCTTACAATGATCCATTTATATCACAGATCAGTATGTGTTTGATTTAAAAAGTTAATCATTGTTTACACTCGTACACATTACAATAAGGTACTGTACATATTAAGATTAAGAATCTTGTATCTGAAGGAAGGTGTGGCTTTCTGAAGGATGTTGGTAAATACTTAGAAACGTGTCAAATTCTGATGGGCAAAACTTGGCCAGAAATAATAACAAAGTAGTTTCATAAAACAGGATTTACTTCCCGATAAATTCAGTTTCTCGCTGACCCTCAAACCAGCCAATTCGGGAAAGAAGCATTTTTGAAACCATCTTCTCCTTTGACCTCCTGTCACAGCCTCTCTGCAACGCTGCGGCTGATACCAGACAACCAGCTCTTCTAAGAGCCAAGCAAACATCGACCTTAGATGCAAATAAGCATTCCAGCTTCCTGCCTTCACCTCAAGGGATCTCAGACTGGACAGGTCTTATCGGAACTATCTACGGGTTCCTGATATCAGAGGTTCACTCCACCGGCAGTGACCCGCACGACTCCCCGAATCAAAAGAGAACCTCCACACCAAGGGTGCATAGACTTGGCACAACAGATTACGTCTGATGCTGTTTTTAATAAACAACTCTCTAGTTTATAACAAACAACAAGTTCTTTTACACCCAGAAGTCACATTTTTCTCAGATACAAAGAACAGTTGCTACAACATCTAGCTTCCATCACAACACCTCACGTCCACCAAACCACATCTCATTATTCATATCTTGTCATGTATAAATTATTAGTTTAGGAAAAATAATTAAATTCATTTTATAAACTATATACTTGACTCGGTCTGAATCAATACGAAGTGTGTTTATGGTCTCTAAAGAAGTAAAGAACCCTAGAATCTTCTGATTAAATATTCAAGATCGATCAGATTGATATTTCATATTTGTATGGACTCATCACATCTTATATATACTTAATTAATATTTATTAATTGCTACATTACTGTGCCCAGAAATTCTTCAGATAAATACCAATGGACAGCTGTTCTTTCAACTCTGCCTGAATGCTAATTTGTAGTTTGAAAAAATTGTTTTTCTTAGCATTACAGCTTTTTCTGTATTGCTCTGTTTGATAGGAAAATGTTAACAGAATAGATTTTTTGGTTTAATTTGAACCCCAACCGAAATGGAGATTGAAAGAAATGGAAGGGAGAAAGCAGAAAGGGAGAGAGGTGGTGGTGTGTGGGGGTGGACGTTAACAAAACTAAATAAAATAAAACAAGAGGTAAGAGTCCCTTTCAAAATCTGAAGAATGTGTGAGAGAGAAATAAGGGACACACACAAAAATATAACAGAACCAAGATAGTGCCAAACAGCATAAGGTGACACTGGAAAAATTCCAACAAGGTGCAAAAGTTCATTTATTTCAATAATTCAACTTAAAGGTGAAACCAATACATGAGATAGACATTACATGCAGAGCCTTTATTTGTTATAATTGTGATGATTATGGCTTACAGTTTATGAAAACCACAAATTCAGAATCTCAGACAATTAGATTATCGTGAAAGGTTCACAATTCTACACTCAATGTGTCACACTCTAATCAGTTAAGGAATCCAAACCACCTGCAAAGAGTTCCTGAGCATTTAGATGGCCTCTCAGTCTAAGTCGAGTTACTGAAATAAATGGACTTTTGCACCAAATTCTAAATATTCGAGTTTCATCTGTATTACAATAACAATGTGACTAAAAAGCACATAATAATAATTTAAAAAATCATGGTGTATTTAGTGCCAACCACAGCCCAAGATAATGTGAGCCCATCCTTCACAGATAAACACATAAATAGTCACACATTCCCTCCCTCATCCATAAAACATTCAACCTAAAGACATGCAAGGGTGAATGCCATGGACCCACTCACACTCCCCATACATACATTGTCCTCTCTGGCCAAGTTACTGATGCACAGAGAACACAACCAGTCCTGAACCCAGGAGATGGTCCCATTCTTACTGGGAGTAAAGATCAGACGACCACCCCGCCCATTGCAGGGCAAAGCAAGCTACCACCCCAAACTCTGAGCTGACAGTCAGCTCCCAGTCCCATCATCCAATCTCAGGACGAGACAGGGCTCTTTAATACAATATTTAAATGTGTATTTTTATGAATTACAACTCAGCCTAACCATGAATCTAGTTTATTTCGTGGTTAGGTTTATTTAATTGGAGGAGTGACTTTGGAGGAGCAAAAAGCTACATAATGTTCTGCAGCTCTATTTTGTTTGGGTGCTTCATGGTGCTGGTGGGTCATGTTCAGCTGGCGGTTTGAAGCTTTGAAAAACGCCTCTTTGCTGCTGCATGAAACAGGGTAATTTGTGACAGAGCCAGGAAAGTAAAACTGGAGGCTGTGCTGCAGAAAACAGCTCACAGGAATGTGCTTAAAAGCCTCGATTAGGCAAGGGGAATCACAGAGCCGGATGACAATTTTCTGTTGGTGTGTGTGAGTGCCATTTTTCACAACTCGTATGAAACCCAGTAATTTCATATTTATTTAATATTGATTACTGCTTCTCTGATGATAGTAAAACGAAAACCAGTGGCATTGTAAAATTTATTCCCCTGTATTTTCTTCCGTCTTTTATTTTTATCTCATTTTTACAGCCCTGTTTAGGGATTAGGATTTGGATTAAGCAGTGAAGACATTAAAATGAATATAAGGGCCAGCTATTGGACGCATTGTCCTTTAAATGCGCATGCTTGAAAATTATGGTGCAAACAAAAGGCAGATAGGACATAACACAGAAAAACCAAAATAAGAAGAAAAAAATATTCATTTAAAGCTTCAAATGAGAGATACAATTAAAAAATAATCCAGAAACACATTAGCAGTCACATCTCTAACATCACCTTTAAGATATAGGTGCTGAGTTTTTCACTCAGGTGAGAAATTTAACATTAAATAATTGAAGATTGTCTTGTTTTATTGATAAATGTTGAGGTACATCATTCCATACAAGAAAGTAGCAATGCCAGTTTGATTAAAACAAAACAAAGTCCATTAAAATCAGTTTCAAGTGCGTAAAAATCTGTTTTCTCAGCAGATTTACTGCCACCTGATCCTTATTTAGCTGCATTTTTAAAAGTGATTTTCTTATTTAGAAAAGTTTTACTCAGAAGTTAAGACTTCTCCACTGGGATTACAGGAGTTCTTCATCTATTGTCTTTAATGAAACCTTTTTAGGCCCTGAAAACGAGGCTGCTTGTCTTCACTGGTGAAACACTGACCTTTAGAAAAGGCTTTCACCCACCAGGAATGATTCAACCACTGAAGTAGGAAGAAAAGACAGCAGAGGAGCTCAGATTTACTGCAAACACAAGAGATAACATTCAGGATTACAGATTGTTTGACTACTTTTACAAAAACATGTTGCATAATTCAGATGAGATTAATTTTGTATGAGCACCACATGCCTTTGTATTTAGGGAACAACAGTTTGTTTTGTGTCTATCAACATCGTCTTGTTGGTATAAGGACACAAACTATTTCTAAAGTGTAGAATATTCATTAGACAACTCAAATGATCCTCAATTATCCACCATTTATATCTTTTTGTTGCTTATTGTTTATTCCTACCTTGTTTTCTACAACATATTTCTTGGGTGCACATCAAGCAAATAATAAATAATTCCACTCACCTATTGAGCTCATTTTGCACAATGTAACTATATATTTTTCTTTTCTTGTTTCGTTCTGTTCCATCTTGGAGACCCGTTTTTGATTTGAATTTATTTAAAACCAAACTTTTGCTCATCTGGTTGTTTTACAGTAAAATATAAAGCAGCTACCATGAATCAGAAATAAACTTGATTGTTTGAGTTTTATTAAAAGCAGAACTATTTGATAGAATTGAGAGCAAGGTTTGATAGGTCACATTTACAAACACTAACAAGCCAAAAGTAGTAAATTACATATTTAAATAAAACATCTAAAGAATAACTGGTGTATTAAAGACAAGTTAAGCTGTTTCTGGGCTCTTTTGATCACTTTAGAAAGTAGGTCATTGCTCCTTCAGTCAAACACTTTGATCAGGTGAAGATCAGGATGAGTAAGATGGTGAGGAAATGTAACCAAAACACTTTTAAGGCACATTGTGCATTGTTACCATGGCTACCATCTTAAATAGTATTTTCTTTAATATTTAGTTTTCATTTTCTTTCTGAAACTATTAACCCCGATGACCTGGTCTGAGCTAAGTGGAAAATGGTGAGATGTGAAAAATAAATAAATAAAAATCCACATGGTTTCATTGTAAAAGAGACCATAACTGCACTTTAAAAATTGCTCTATTTGATGAGAAATGGTAAATGGCCTGTATTTGATATAGCGCCTTCTAGAGTTCTTGAAACCCCCCAAGGCGCTTTACAACACAATCAGTCATTCACCCATTCACACACATTCACACACTGGTGGGGATGAGCTACGATGTAGCTGCCCTGGCGAGGCGAGGCTGCCGAGCACTGGCGCCACTGGTCCCTCCAACCACCACCAGCAGGCAACGTGGGTTAAGTGTCTTGCCCAAGGACACAACGACAGCGACAGACTGAGCGGGGCTCGAACCTGCAACCTTCCGATTACGGGGCGAGCACTTAACTCCTGTGCCACCGTCACGCCAAGAAGTAATTGTATAAAGCTTGTTTATTAACTCATTAACTGCCATTGACGACTGATGGTAAATGGTAAATAGCCTGTATTTGTATAGTGCCTTCTTATGGTTCTACAACCCCCCAAGTTGCTTCATAACACAATCAGTCATTCACACACACATTCACCCGCTGGTGGTGATGAGCTACGATGTAGCCACAGCTGCTCTGGGGCGCACTGACAGAGGCGAGGCTGCTGAGCACTGGCGCCACCGGTCCCTGTAGGGTTAGAGTTCGGGGTTAGGGTTGGCTGGCAGTATATGAGTGAAGTTCGGCTGAAAATGTTAACAACTCAAAAGGTGTATGAATTTTTATTAATGCTTTACAGAATTAGTTACAACAATAAATTTCCCTCAGAGGAAATAAGGGGTGCTTGAGATGAGAAGCACTGAATACATGCAAGATGGTGGCTCTTGGGGACCAGGGGTGTTTCTCAATGTCAAGGCATCTGGCCTTGTGAGGCGATGTCTTGCGAGGCCAGGCGCCTTGCATACAAGGACACTGTCCTTCCTTGCTCAATGAAATTAGTTAAATGGAACAAACTTACATCACATGACCGCGGCTTCAATATAAACCTGAAACGAGCTCTTTACTTTTTTAATTGCGTACATATTTGTTAAATTAAATATGTACGTGAGTTACTACCCCCTAGCCACCGAAGCTGCAACTACTGGGCAACTAACCAACCATAGATCACTTCTTTGGATCTAAGAAAAAACATTTTAAATTAGTTGACTTACTTTTAAACTTGAAATTTGCCCCCAAAGTAGCTGCCGGCTTCTGACCCGCCATCCTTTTGAAAATACTGCAGTGTATTCTGGGAATTTTTTGACCAAGGCTAGGCTATAAGACACCTCCCGTGTATCCTTGCTCAGCTAGCTAAATGGCTAACAAATGGAGAACACACGCCTCGGTAACATGAACATTGGAACACTTCTTGGTGGTTCCTGATGACATATCTCCTAGGCAGCCGGGTCAGGGCCAAGACATCAAGGCAAGGTTCCTTGGCATTGAGAAACACCCCAGGACTCAGCTTGCATACATGGGCCCCATATGATACATGTGGGGAAGCCATATGGGTTCTAACAGAGTTTGTTCATGGTTTCCATGATGGCCACACAGAGTTTTCCCTCAAAGTTTTTAAGTCCCTACAAAAACCCATGTAGGGTCTGGTAAAATCTTTGGGGCCATCATGAAAACTATGGACAAACCCTGTTTGCTTGTTTATATCCATATGGGCCCACCTATGTATGCTAGCTGGACGACTGAATTAAAAACAATTAAAATTATTTGTTCCCCTTGGAATATAACCTATCCCATTAGAAGGAACACCAATCCTCTGGACAGGTTCAAAAATCATACATGAAACAACACAGATGGCTGCTTTGCTTAGTGGATACATCTATGAAAGACAACAGCATGAATGGGTCACATCTGTAACGTTTGCTGGGAAAAGCTCGGATCAGATAAAAGAACAACCCTTAATTGTTGGTCTGCTTTCATTTCCGATAGTTTTTTCCCTACATGTGTTATTATTTTGTAATGTCCAGCAATGGTCAGTTTTTAGGTACTGTTTGACCATCCAACATCCGGTCAAAAAGGAGACACAAGACTGCATGTGTTCCCTTTAAATCAGCCTGCCTGATGAATCCCATCAGCTGGAACTCAGAGCCTGCAGCTCTGACAGAGATAGTGAAATCATAACAATAAACGTTCTCTCCTCAAGGTCCCTCACAGAGCATCTTCTTATCTAAGTCTCGTTGCTTCAGAAGAAAGAAGATTTTAAAATTAAAGATCAACTTCCACAACTAATAAAGTTAAATAATCATTAAATGAACATTTGTTTATTGCTACTTATATTAATTATAAAATAATGAAATGTTTCATTAATCTGTGCTCAATGATATATGTTTCAGCATGTTTACTTGACCAGGTCATCACATTTGCACTCACACAAGAACAAGTAAGGCAAAGTTAAATCCCATAGCACATAAATAACCTTTACCCCAGTTCAGAGCCTCCGGTGTCAAAGAGGGCGTGTGTTTCTGAGATTCTTGGTAATATCCCTCAAACTTGTCAACCTCTGGTTGGCTACACAATCATAACATGAGAACATTAAAACCAGGTCATTCTGGTGGTTCTTCAGTTCTAGAGAAGCTTCAGACCGGCCACCTGAAGCACGCCTCTTTAACCACCAAAGATTTTGACACGTCGTCAAAATTTCTTTGCACCTGCAAACCTGATAAAGCAAACAGTTCCTGCAGAACAAGCTGATATTGACTAGACCCTTTATGAGTCTCAGACGCGTGGTTCCATCCGTCTGTCGTGACCCGAGACATCTCTGGACTGAAGGGTCGGTGCCACGGTATTCTACAGCCCTCCGGTGCCAGCGTTCATCCGACCTGTCTGACCTTCGGATCCACCAAGAGGGTCTCTGAAAACGGGTAATGTGGACACACAGATGGTGTCTGGTGTGATTTTTGATAATAATCAACTCATAGCTTAATGCAAACCAAATTATTTTACATCCAGAACACAGCTCTCCTAGATACGGAAGTTCTGACTAACATCGCATTCACACATAGGTTCATACATCACATCTAGTTTCATCCATCACAGTAAATGCTTAGTTAATTTGCCATGTTTTAATTGTTGGTAAAATAAATTCTTACTTTTATAAACCTGATTGTTTTCTGAATCAACACGAAGTGTGTACAATCCCCTAATAAATAAAGAATCCTAGAATCTTCTGATTAAAGCACAATAAAGACCAGGCAGGGTGATATTCTACAGTATGTTTAAATAGAGTATTACAGCTTATTGGTCATAAGTGGAGGTAAAATATTTACTGAGCTCTTAAAGCACTCAATTTACCAAACCCTACAGTTTAAACTCAAAAAGAGATGTTATTAATTGAGACTCCTGAATAGCCTTTATGGTGAATTGTGGGGTGGTCTTTCAAGAGGTCGTAAAAATTTCTTTGAGCTAGATGTAATTCCATCTCTAAGGTGGACTTTGTTGTAAGCAGGCTGAATTATCAGAAACATATTTTGGAAGTGATGATTTTCTACTTCTGCCAGAACAGTTATTGATATAAATCTGTTGGTTTGATAGCTACATAGTGTTCGCCTCGGCCAACAGCCACAGTGGACATCCTCACGTATTTCTCATTTCCTTGTGAAGAGCAAGATTCATCAATTAGATTCCCGCCAACAAGAGGGGCCACTGTTACCATAGAAACATAGTTGGTTGGTTAGCAACCCGAACCACCACATCTCTCTTCATCTTGGTTTTACTGTCAGACTAGATGTCATTTTTATCTAAGGAAATTTAATCTCTGTGAAGCCTTTCTTTTTATTTTTATTATTGCTTTCAAATTTTCAAAAGAGGGTTTAAAAATATTCAAAATCCAGTTATTTCTCTTGGAGGATTCATTTTTTTTCCAAGATATTAGTTTGTGTTTCCCATACATGTTCTCTCATGTGCCAAATAGCAGCAGACATTTTATTCAATTTACATAAATGTGGGCACAGTTGTAGTGTAGGTAAGTGTGAATTTAATTGGACGTGTGAGTCAGAGATGCTTACATGTACTTTGGAGCCTTCTGGAAGTGTCTGCAGTGACAAAGAACCTGCGATAGGATTTGCCCACATGCTTATTTCAGTGATATTTAAGCTCCCACTACATGCCCTTTTCCTCTAGCACCCAAGCAGGGTTCCATAAAGTTGTGTTGTTTGACGTGAAACCAGAAACGGCACTGGTGTTGGAGTAGAAATCTTGGTAAAGCTGTTTTTATGTTGTTGGAAAATGAATCTAGGATTGAAAAATGCCCTTTTGCAAAAACAGTTTTATCCTCAGACAGTGTGCTTGGTCTAAATCTGGATCCTCATTTAAAAAAACTTTTTTGAACAAGGTTTATTTTTATTTATTTATTTTTTTTAAAGATGTACATTTAAAGAACACACAACATAAAACAAACCCACCCATCCCCTCCTGGCTATACTGGATCACATACAAAAAACAAACATAAACATGACTCAGATTTCAGGCTGATGACAAATCATACGAAACTAAAGAAACAGCCACAAAAAGTTGTTGCCTGGAACACTTTCAAAATAAATTAATGGCAACCATGTATTGAAAAACTTCTCAACCGAGCCCAGTAAGAAAATGTCTGATCTTCTCCAAATGAATATGAGTCATAGTTTTCTTCACCCAGTGGCCGTAAGTAGACAGACGGATGGCCTGTTAATGGCTTGTATATGTATAGCTTCTTCTTATTAGGGTTCCGCAACCCCCCAAAGCACTTTACAACGCAAGTAGCTACAGCTACAAGCAAAGCAATGCTGCTGAACGCAGGCGCCACCTGTCTCCGACCACCACCAGCAGCCAAGGCGGGTTAAGTGTCTTGCCCAAGGACACAACAGCAGCTACTGCTGCCCAGATGAGAGTCCTTCCATTTGGACAGACTCATCTGGTCAACAAAGCACAAAAAGCAATCATGTTTAACTGGCATTCATCAAAAGAGGAATTCACTGTGATCACACCAAATAACTGGGTCAAAGGACTTGGGTGCACTGTGGTCCCACGTATTTTGGAAACGTCATCGAAAATAGATGACCAATATCCATGCAAGTTGAGCAAGTCCAGAAAATGTTGTTTTAAATAATGTTACTGAAAAAAATCTTTTGGCTTCGGTTATTAAGTAAGATGTGTACTCTTTCCTTTGTCTGTGTGTGCCTAGGACTTGTAGGAAGTGCAGAGGGGATCGAGCTTTGTGGTAGTGGCACCTAAACTATGGAACAAACTACTTCTGTGCATTACAGGCACCCTCTATTTATGCTTTTAAATCGCCCTTAAAGGTCCCTCTTACATTTTAGTACTTTGAACATCTTAGTTTTATGTAAAGCACCCTATAAATAAAGTTGAGTTTTCACGACAGCTTTTTCTTTTATGACCTGTGTACTCTTGCCATATTCAAGACAGATAAGCGAAGACAGACATATACTCCATTGATCCCATTAAACACAGTTTTAGTTCCAGCTAGTGTTGAGACGTTTGCAGATTTGTTTCACTAAAGGAGGTTTTCACCCCAAAAGCAGCAAAGCTGATGCTGATGTCTGAAGCCTATTAATTTGTGCGGCATGTTGCAAAGCCAGGTGAAGCTACAATTGTGTGGTTGTCATGCGAAACTGCTTCTCACCATGCAGAAAGAAGACATACGCTTTAGAAAAAAACAGCTCCTACACCGGTCTGACCTTCAGACCTCACATTCACACAGACTTGCCATGCCTCCTTTTCTTTTGATCTTTTCCCGAGCAAAGATAGAATGAGGGGAATTCTTTATCAAGCAGACAATTTCAAAAACAGGACAGCATAGCGACATTTCTATTTTCATCTAAAACAAATCATTTGCTTAGATAAATATAAACTCCTCATCTTCTGAAACAATTTCTCTGGTAATCTGATGTAGAGGACAGAGCTCACTGCAGGCTTTATTAGGGTTGGGCATCGGTTGATTTTGAACGATTCCAATTCCAATTCCAATTCCTTGTTTCGATTCCAGTTCCTATCGATTCCCAATTCTGATTCTTTCAAGACATGACATGTTTTACATGAGCCAGCTAACCACAGGTCCTACTTGATGAAATAATCTTAATTTCAACATGAGTTTTTAATTCTATGAGCAATAACATCACCTTCATTTAGACAAAAACATGTTTTGGAGACAAAAAGAAAAAGACTTGCAGTACAACCAGTGTGTTTGTTTCTGACCACAACCAAAGTCTGGAAGAAGCCTCTGTGATGAGAGGCTAAATGTCTCCAACATATCCAGGAACGTCCAGCTGTTTTCAGCTAAAACTCTCAGGATGATCATGTCCAGGATGACTGAGAACTACACCTCCATGCTGCAGCAGCATTCAGTCAGAACAGAAACTTAAATGTAGCTGCTGTCAGTAACAATCTAACAGATTTTAAACATTAAAACTCTCAATAGAAATAGTTCAGAAAGGAAATTTAATTTTTCACAACTTTGTGTGTGATTTCAATTCAATTCAGTTCAATTCAATTCAAAAATACTTTATTAATCCCAGAGGGAAATTGATTGCTGGAGTAGCTCATTTATTTTAATAATATAATTTATTATTATTATTATTATTATTATTATTATTATTATTATTATTATTATTTATTGTGGCAGAAGCTGGTGTAGTCCACCACAAAGAAGCTGCTCTAGCATGATGACTTTAATTATTCTACAGGTTATTGTTCAGCCTTCTGACGCTTATGCTCACACACACACACACACACACACACACACACACACACACACACACACGAGTGTTGGTGAGCGGCTGCGTCTGACTGCTGATGCTCCGTGTGTGTTTTTATTTCTGCAGTGAGACAAACTCACCTCACACCGTCCAGAGTTTGTTCTTTAAAGCTTCTATTAAATCCACCGTGTTGACGTCTTTTAACAAGTTTCCTCTACGCTGCAGGAGTTAAAGTTTACATCAGGAGTAAGAGTTTGGCAGATGTGTTTGTTTATATCTGGCCACTGCGTGCCGGGTGGGGGGAGGAGAGACTCGGTGCTGCACGCAGACAGCTGGTGTGATCAGCTCTGAAAAGCGTTGATCACAATTTGTAGATCACTTTTATTTTTCGCGGAGATCGGCCACAGATTCATCTTCCGGTCGGCATTCTAGGAATCGAAACTAGGAATTGAATTAAAAAACTTTGAACGATTCCGTAAAAAATGAACAGTTTGAACCGGTTCCAATCGATGCTCGATGCCCAACCCTAGTAACGAGATCAGTGCTAATCGCTTATTTTCATCCAAATTGCTGTTATTTTGTGCAACATGTTTAACTGACTAGCAACAAAATGTTGTGCATGCATATCCTGCTGTTTTTGTCTAAATACATTCTTCCTTTACAAGTGTTTGAATTGTTTTACAATAAAATCTGCATGTTTTTTCTATAAAATCTCTAATTGCATCTGTTTATTCTCTCTTTTAGAGCCACCCAGGTTCCACTTTGACAAACCTGAGAACTACATCAGCATGTACCACCAGGAAGGAAGTGATACACTCTACGTGGGGGGTCAGGCCATGATCTACGTGATGAATTTTACAGACAGAGGGGTGGACTACCTGCAGGTACCAACAGGCCTAAAAGAGCAAGTTTAGAAAGGGAAAGCCACACAGATCTACGTCATTGTATAGGCTTTAATGGACTCACCCATCTTGGCTCGCGACGAGGAAGACTGTGTGGATTTCTGCAGCCAGGAGAGAGCAGAGTTCATCTTGGCTAGTAGAAGCTAATCGTTAGCATTAGCAATTTCACAACACGGCAAAACTCCTTCTGGCCTGAGTCATTTGTGGAGATGAAATGTCAATGTTGCAGAGCAAACAGGAGCAGTGGAAGAGTTATGTTGCTGTTAGCCAGTCAGAAACAAGATGCCCAAATATGAGTATTAACGAATAAAACTCCAAATTCAGCTGTTTTCTGCCCCAATTTCCTCTAAATAACTTCTACTTTTGGAAACACGAGCGCCAGAGCGATTTTCCCACTGAGAGTGACTCACAAGTGATTCGATTATACCTGAAACCACTGCAGACAAAAAAAATAGTTAAAATGTTTTAAAGCTCACCTGCATCGTGATAACGTAATGAGGTGGAATAATTCTTTGTTTATTTTCTGAAAATATCTTATTTGATAGAAGACAATAAAGCAACTGATGAAGGTGACAGGAGACGCCAAAACATGTCAGCAATAGTAAACAAAAACAAGCTCTATTTGATTAGTACATAATGAAGAACTATAAAAAAAATTAAAGGAAAGCAAATGATTACATTTAGGGTAAACATAAATAAAAATTTCAAACATTAGAAATAGTTTTTGATGATTTGAAGCTGTTGGTTGGTTGGTTTTGTGAAGCTGTTGCCAGCAGTAGCTAAATATTGGATGTGCCAAAGTTGAAGGATTATGTAAAAAAATAATTATGGCAGGAAAAAATTCTGCTTGGAACAAAGATTGTAAGCAAGGGGAATTTATCGCTTATGCACAATTATTCAATGAATTGCTGATTTGTGCATGTGATTACTGGCTCACAATTAAATATAAAATTCCCTTATTTATGTGTTTTGGTGTGAGAAAAATTAAGGGATTGTCCCAAATCAGGGGCAATAAGTCACAGTCTTTAGCTCTGCTCAACTTTAATTGAACATTTAGACTCTAAATAGATTGGCCGTGTCTCTTGCTTCTAATCAACGATGTTTCCATGATTTCCTGGAGCCTGATGATCTAATCATCATTAGACGGATCATTGCCGTTATCAGGTTACAACACAGCCACCATTAAAGAGACATCTGAAGTAGTTTGGCAAAAATGTACCACGTTTTAGAGATAGTACCTGTGTGAGATTCATGTCTGTTCAGTAACTGGAGCAAACACATGTCACAACTAACCAGTGTTTCGGGGGGGGGGGGGGGTCTTTAGGACGGCTAAGGCAGTGATGTCTAGTCGTAATACTCAAGAGCAACTATCCTGCCTGTTTTAGATGTTTTTCTGTATCAGCACCTGATCTGGGGATCAACATTCCTCTGCAGAACTTGAGGACGTGAAGAAAAGATAACCAAACCATGGACTCAATGGTTTTATTTTATCATTTGTTTTGTATGTGCCTGTTTGTTCGTTTGTCTATCTTTTGGTAGCATGCCATGTTAGATTTTGTACTTGTTTATGAGTGGGCTAAAAATAAACACGTTTAAATCAGAGGCATTGGAGCATGGATAAACAACAACATGCAGGAATGCAGCCCACAGGGACCCGGACTGGACCCCACAGTTATCCTTTTAACGTGTGGACAGTGGACGAATGAGTGTTTTAATGTGAAAGTGAACAAAAATTGTTAAAGGTAAAATAAATAAATCTACAATGAAAAATAATTACTTAACTTATGCTAATTAGCATTTGGCTAATTGCAACAAACCGTAAAAAGGGTAAATGGCCTGTGTTTGACATAATGCATTCAAGGGTCCTACAACCCCCCAAGGTGATGTACAACACACCCAGTCATTCACCCACACACACGCACATATACACACACTGGTGGTGATGAACTGCAGTGTAGCCACAGCTGCCCTGGGGCGCACCAACAGTAACAAGGCTGCCGAACACATGCACTACCGGTCCCTCCAACCACCACCAGCAGGCAAGGCAGGTTAAGCGTCCTTGACTAAGGGAATGACTACTGGGGCTTGAACCTACTTCCGGTTATTGAGCAGGCACGTAACTCATCTGCCATCGTCACCCTGTGTTTGCCGTCAGTTAAATTTACTTAAAATCCAGTCTCAAAATGTGATTTTCTTACGTTTTTCGATTTTGATGGAAAAAGAAACGACAAAAATCAGTAGGTGGTTACCAGCATATGTTGTGTGGTGCTGGTATGCTAGTTCCCAGTCTACTCACCAGTATCCCATGCTGGACCAGCATACCAGCACCAAAACACAGCATATGCTGGTTTTACCTCTAGGGGATTTGCAGAGTGCTCTCCTAACCCACCTAACCCTAACCTTTTCACTCAGGAGCAAATTGGGACACAGCAAAGACCCCCAAGTCTGTTCAAGTAAACAAATATCTCTGTTCACTTGTTAAAGGTCTGTTCTATTTTGTGGGAGCACATTTAAACCACTACTCTTTGTGACTTTAAACAAAGGGCCAGTAGGGTCATTCCAAGACTAGGTGAACAGAAATAAATGGGATTGCTTCTAAATCTATTTGAGGTCTCGCTGTGAGGATACCACATTGAGCCAGAAAGGGGCAGAGAGAAAAACGATGGCCTGCCCACCGCTGACCTAGAAGAGCAGCTGGGATCCACTAAAGACTGCAGAAATTAGGTCACACAGCAATAATGAAGATGGACTCTGTATGTTTGAGAAGAGAAAATTCATAATTCCCTGAAGTAATTTAAATTTTGGCCCAACACTATTTAATAAGTGGCCTAAAGCACCACTGATGACCAGAAAACTTGTTTTATCCTTGTCGTAAATGCTCGTGCTGAAATGGGTGGGTTCTTTTTCGACACCATGACAGAATGGAACATAGTGATGTCTTTCACTCTGTTCAGCTGTTTGAGAGGATGATGAACTTCTATGTGATGGCTCATTCCTCTTACTCAGATGTTAAATTCACACTTTGTCAGTTTGAGTTATTTCTAGTGTCTGCAGTGGAGTGTAAAAAGCAGGAAAAGTAAACACCAACTGTTGTTGTTCACAAAGAAAAAACAGAAAGGTTTAATTTGTGACATTCCAATTTGTTCATCGCTTTTTACTTCTTAGCGTGCTAAAAATAACATGTTCATTATATGGCTCTTTTAGAGATTGATTAAAAATGCTGCAAAAATCAGATGACACGATTAAAAAAGCAGTGCCTTGAGTAAAGAACACATTAAATAGCACTGAAATGAATCCTGTGCAGAAGCGAGCTAGTTTCACTTGGCTGCAGGAATATTTTCTGAGATTTCTCTGTTCGAGGCTGTTCAGGTTCAAAGAACTTTCCACCAAATAAACAGTCTTCCCTCCTACAGATCCCAGCGGCATCAGATCAGACTGCAATTGATACCTGCAAGGCGAAGACTGCACCGCTTGAGGTAGAAACTCGTCCTCGCTGTCAGCACCTCCATCACATCGCCTCTGAAAAGCAGCTCAATCAGTGCATTTGTCTCCGTATCACGCTGTTTCTCATCACCATCATGCTCAGCGCTAAAACCTTCCATTTCTGTTCCTGTGTATTTTTTCCATTATGATCCATTTAGCTATAAATCGAATAATGAAATTGTACAGAGGATTTAAAAGAGGTTTATTTGTGTAGATGACGTTACGCAAGAGATTGCTCCCCCTCCGAACAACAGACCAAAACGTCACGTTCAGTGAGGAGTTAATCGTGAAATAATTCCATTGAGAGAAGAAGAGATTCAGAAATTCACCAGCCTACCTTGATGCTCTGGGTGTTTAAATCCTCAGAAACCTGCTGAAAACTGCTGTTCAGGGTGCTGCTTGTCTTTGCAAAAGAAATTATTTTCTTACTTTTATTTCATTCAAAATTTATAAAATAAACACAAGCAAATACAGTACATAAACATATGAAGATGATGATGATTATGTATGTAGTTGGCAGATGAATTTATCCAAATAAACTTACAAATGAGTATTTACGGTATTTGACAGCTACTGATACTGAAAAAGAAGTTTAATGGTGCAGAAAAAAGCATTTGGTAACATTGGTTGGTTGGCAATGACAGGGGTCAGATGTTTCCTGCACGTCTTCAGTAGGTTTGCACGCCCTGTAGCTGCCATGTTGCCCCATTCTTGCAAATGAATTCAAAATTACAAATAAGAGAATAGCCTTAACAAAACGTCACAATAAAACACAGATTTCTAAACAAAATCTTAAACAGTTAGTCTCACCATACTTTGAAACACCCATAAATCAACTGTGAAACTGCAAGTACTGCAAAACCTTCTCTAAGCTATAGAAATGCTCACACCTCAAGTGTCTGTGTTCTCTGTAGAAGAGGGTGAGTTTGTTGTAGTGTCGCCTGGAGGAGCATTGTTTCATTATTCATACAGTTTCGCTCCTCTGTATTCCCCTATATGTGTGAACTGCTTCTGTGTGGCTGTCCTTACTGTAGATGAATAATCGAAGGAAGCACTATAGGAAACAATGTGACTGATATTTGCTGCTGCCTGATGTGTTTAGTGCATCTTATTAATTTTAAAGACCAGGTTAACTGAGAAACCTTTTTTTTTTTTACTTATTATTTTTGAAAATGATCACTCTGAGGTTAAAGGTGCATTCTGAAAAGATATAGAGTGAATTATACAGTGACAAAATTCCAAAAGAGTCTAATGTTTCCGTCATTTTGGAAGGAAGGTTATATTGAAACATTTTTCATATCCAGCTGGCTGTGGGGATTTTCAGTTTTTCTCCTTTTAAAACAAGCAATCAATAGTTTCTGATGAATGTACCTGCTTCTGATTACTTAAAGACTGTTTTAAACAATGCGATACACCGCCACAGGCTAAACTCTCCCAGAGTTACCACAAGGACCAATTTGGTGTGCCACCCCAAAACTTTCTTTGGCCCCGTCTGGCCACCCCTATCAAAATTTTCTGGAGGCACCCCTGTCAGTGAGTGTGCATTTGCTGTGTCTCATGCAAACTAAAATACTGCAGTGCCGACAACTGTAATTTGACGACTGCCGGCAACAAGCTCCAATAACCAAAGTTTTCCACAGGGTGTAATTTTTACTTCGGTTCTACATAATGCATCTTTTAACATGCAGGCTGAATGTGGAAATGGTCTCCCACCCCTTTTTCCTGAGTTAGCTTCTGATTTAAAATAGTCAGAAAATACTCCGTTCAGGAAAGTATGACAGATCTATGTCATTCGGCCACTTGGTATTCATTGACTCACCCATCTTGTGACAGGGAGAGCTGTTGTTGGTTTAGTGTCCAAGAAACAGCAGAGAACGTCTCGGCTAGTAGCAGCTAACCATTTGTTTCTAGGATCATCAATTCCACAACACGGCAGATCTCCTTCAGGCGTGTGTTATTTGCAGAGATAAAACATCAAAGTTGCAGAGCAAACTGAATCAGTGGTAGAGTTGCGTTGCTGTTAACTAACCAGAGATGAGATGTGCAAAAATCAGGAAATAAGACTCCAAATGCTGCCATCTGTTGCTTCTGTCTCCTCCGACTGACTTTGCATCCTCTAACAGAAGCATTTGAGCTTTTTTTTTTGCCAGAGAAGGACTTACAAAGCATTCATTCCCACTAGAGGTCGTTGCAAATGTTTCACAAATATGAGTAAACTTATCCTTTAAAGGCTAATCTGTAATACTAACTATTGACACTGGTGATTGTCGCAGAGGCTAAGACAGATTTTTCGTTTGTTTTTTTCCGCACTTCAGCGGCTGTTGTGCTTTAGTATCACAGATTGATGTGCAATGTGTTACCCACACCACAGATGAAGATGAATACATCACCTTTAATGCTGTTTTCAGCCAGGAAGTTGAATCCACTCACCGTATGCACTGTACACAGCATGTAGTCAATGTCTCTAGAAAGTGACTGTGTCACAGCTATACCAAGAAGACAGCTACTCCTGCAGCCCTAGTCACTGGGACAGCTGTCACGCCAGTGCTGCAGCATTAATCACAGCTACAGTCTGTATGCGGCACGCAATGAGAGCAAACTTGTGATGCGCTCTACTGACCCTGGCATTAGCTCATGCTATCTGACATGATGTGTCATCAAGGTACACCCAAAGCATGGCACAGAGGAAACACAAAACCCAAAAGCATTCTTGCGTGACCTTGCAGGCCCAACTCTTGACAATTAACAGCTTTGGTTCTACATAAAAGGGCACTTTTGTACTTTGGAGGAAGTAGTCGTATTTATTACAGAACAACAAGCACCAGCATTCATTTAAAAGATTTTCAATGTTGAAGCAATATTTATCTTTGCTTGGTTTAGTGGTTCTCGTGTAAATTCAATTTATTAAAATGTGAGCAGTGAAGTCTTTGGATATTTCAAGAGTCTTTAAAACCGATATATGCAAATAACTGTCATGCTAATGGCGTCTAAGATTACCCAGCAGAATGTGATGAGCTAGAGAGATTCTCAAATGCTCATGTCGTCACATAGCACAAATAACAAAATCAACCCCATGGGCACAAACACAACTTTCATATGAGCATGTTTCAATAGACGAAAAAAAAAACTGAAAGTGCTGTAGTGTTTCTTGAGGATAAATTCTACATTTTAGTCTGTAAAGCAAAAAACCATTACTTATAAATACCTTCTATTCAGCCGCCCATGCATCCATGGTAAGTGTTGAATGGACTTCTTAGAGCTCAACAACCCCCCATGGATCTTTACAGTAGTCATTAATCCATTCACACAATCACACACTGATGGTGATGAGGTACATTGTAACCACAGCTGCCCTGGGGCTCACAGCTTGTAATTAACAGGCTTCTGCTGAGCTTAATGTGCTGCTGCACAGGTGATTCAGTCACTGAATCAAGTGTGTTGGAGCAGAGGAACAACTAAAACGTGCAGGATACAGGCCCTCCAGGCTCGGAATTGAATAAATAAGAATATTGCACTTGTTGGACTTGGAAAAAAATGGAGCTGACATGCCCGGTGCTGCAGTCTGCTTTTCGCACAATTTCTGCATGTTTTAGAGCGGGAACACAGCTGATTTGTTTGATTTAGTGATGAATTGACATTCGTATTAGTACATTTGGGACTAAACTGATCGTTATTATTCTAATCACAAGTTTTGTTAAATCTTATCCCAACCTTCTAAATGCTTTTTAACTGGTTGATATATTATATTTGAATCTTTATTTAAGCAATGAAACCAGTATTCCCATGAGAAGGCAGCAGACAGGAAGCAACTAAATCACTCCACCTGGTTTCAGATTCACCTTAGAGGTTAGCAAGAATTAGCCTGCTGAACTTGGCCAACTGCATGCAGGAATGAACAGCAAATTCAAAATGTTTTCAGCTTTAGCTCCATCCACCTCAGCATAAATTTATCAGGAGTGCACACAGAGTCCAGAGCCTCACAGGGAACACAGGAAGAGGGAAGCAAATCCTACTTTAATCCTACATGACTCAATCAAATCTCACTGGAGGCCTTTCAGCAACAGAGACATTTTCTGTTCTCAAAGATAAAATTGTTCATTTGAGGGATGACTATTCAGCTTGTAATGACCGCTGTGTAATGTGGTTTGTGACTCTGGAGGAGTTTTGTCAAGTCTGGGAGAAAAAATAATAAGTTGCTCCCTTCTTTTGAATAATCTCAACATGGGATCTGCTGCACACTCATGGAGCTAATGGAGACTCTGAAGTTAATCTGAATAATTTTGATCATTTAAAGAACAGTCATGCATTCACTAATCTTTCTGAAGGATCAAATTCTAATGTATGCAAGGTCGCACCCACTCTTGTTCTCCATCTACAACCATGACTGCATCTTATCCCATTCGAGCAACGCCATAATTAAAGGTTAAATATGAAATATTTTAACCTAATGCTACATATATTTTTTTTAAATATGTTTAGAAGTGTACAGAACAAAGGTTGTTTCCTTTAAAATCTACATTTAAATGAAAAAATAATAAAATGTTTATTTTGACGGGCATAATACTGGGTTTATACTTACATCTACCTGCCAATAGAGGGCAGTGTTGCAGTAAAGAGCCCGCTCGACACAGCAAGGCTGGCACTGTGGAAAATGGCGGTTTTGGCAAGTCAAGCAGCTGCTTCTGAACCCAGAAGATGTTCTAACGATAAATACTGCTGTAAAATAAACTTAGTAAAAATTAGTCCTTCCGCTGTACGATTCATCACTGGACAGGGTGCTGTCTGGTCACTTCACCTATCGGCAGTGAACCTGAAATCTTGATGGCTAGAAACCTTATTCTGTTGTTGCTACTACAACCTCTAAACACTAGATGTTTCTATGGTGTTCATGTTCCATATTTAACCTTTGAATACGCTGATGACACCATTTTGCTGGGGCGAGGTCTGCTGCTTGGTAGAACGGTGTGGTAAAAACAACCTGATTCTTAAAGTGACAATGTGTATTTTTCCTGGCGATAGGAGTGGTAAATACCTAAATCGTTGCAAGCAAGCAGTATTTTTGTGTTGGAGTAAGACCTTACCAAAGGATGCCCATTAGGGTCAAAAGGTCCTGGGGAGTGCGAACTTTAGCAAAATAACAAGCACATCAGACTTCCTTTCATCCCTGGCAACAAATGAAGAGGTAAATGTGTAAAACAACAACATTTAAGAATGACAAAATGTTGTGTCCCTTTGTTACACATCAGTAAATGCATTTTGTCCTCATGGGTTTCCGTAGAAAGAAACATGGCATCTAATATGGCGTCGACTAGAGACTTAGATCCACTCCCATGTATTTTAGACCTGGTTTTTATGGTTATATGTTACAAAGCCGCCACTATTTCAAATTCAAATTCAAAGATTATTAATCCCAGAGGAAAATGAGAGTTTCAGTACACACAATTCTGAGATCAGACATACATAGGCATAGACACATGACAAGAATTGGTGACTGTGGTCATTAGCAACACGAGTCGCGCTACCTTAATAGAGATCAGAGGGGTTTACATGAGGATTGAGTCAGGTAGAAGGGAAAAAAGGCACTTCAGAGTTGCCCTGCAACTTTGCTATGCAAAAAAACACCTCAGACAGAAATGCAACAGACTTCAGACATAACACAACATAAGTGTCCACTAGGTGGGGTGGTAGGGTTTGGGAATCTCCACACGCCAGTGCATGCAGCCGCGATAAGCAGTGCTCGTCACCTCCATCTGGACAGGGGGAGGAGGCCGTTGGGTTTAGAGGGCACAGTGACTCCTGGAACGATTCAGCGGCCTTCACAGCTCGCAGTTCTGCCCAGGCTGGGATAGGGAGACAGAGTTGCTATGGCGACAGCAGCATTCCACATTTCTTCTGAGGGGGAGTATTCGTTGCAGCCTTACAGGCTCAAGGGCACCAGATTCAGATAAGAAATTGTTTTGGGGCCAGACAGAGATCATTTCTTCACTGTCTTAAAGTCCCATTGGTCCTCAACCTCTCAAAATCCAATAATGGCATAAATTAATCTATCCCAATCTGTGCTGATTCATCCACTCGCTCCTTGATCGCATCCATCTTTTGTGCCAGAGTCTGAATCTCAGCCAAAGTTCCAAGCTTACAACTCATCTCGACAATTATATGAGTCTGTGCTTTCACAGAGTGGTGTAATCCATCCCTGAGCTCTGGGAAAGAGCCAATATTCCTCGACAGCTCGCTAATTTTCAGGTAAGCCAGGTAACCTCCCAGGCCAAAAAGCAGAGAACCTGACAACACCACGAATATCCATACGTCTTCAGAATCCTCTACAGACAGTTGAGATAAGCAGATCAGGTTCCACTGTTTCCAGGAGTCCACGATATGCCCAACTGGATCTGTCCCAGAGGGGCACCCGAGAGCCCCTTCTCCCGTTCTCATCATTGAGAAAATGTTGTCAGTCGCATTGAGAGACCATCTGACCAGGTCCATTTTTAATAATTACCAGTTTCTGTCATGAACTGAACTCGGACGACACATGATGACGCCAAACACAGTGAGTAAAATAAAAAGTCTTTCTTAGGAGTGGAGTTACCAGAGGTCTGAGGTGGGAATAGTTCGACAGGGTATCCAAAAAGGCGAGGTCGGGGATGGAGCAGGATCGGAGCCAGAGGATCTGAGATGCTGAGGAACAGACAGGGAATTCCAAAAGGCGAGGTCGGGGACGGAACAGGATCGGAGCCAGAGGAGATGCAGCGGCGCAGACAGGGTAATCCAAAAGGCGAGAACGGGGATGGAGCAGGGTTCGGGATCTTCAAAGACAAGGTGAGTATCAGGCTGGAGAATTTACTAGCAGGGCGTTCAATAATCTGGCAGTGACTGGATAGCTGGATGGTTCTTATAATGTAATGTAATAATATTATGGTTAGAGCGGACAGACGCGGTGCTCGAGGACAGATTTAAAAACACAGACTGGAATATGTTCACCAACACAGACCTGAACCAGTACGCCTCATCTGTACTGGATTACATCTCCGTAACCACAGACAGTGTCACCACCCAGAAAAGGATCACCATGTACCCCAATCAGAAGCCTTGGATGAACCGGGATGTTCGTCTCCTACTGAAGGCCGCTTTTAGGACAGGAGATGCACACGCCTACAGTACAGCCAGGGCTAATCTAAAGAAGGGCATCAAAAAAGCCAAACACCATTACAAAAAGAAGATAGAAGAACACTTCTCCAACTCCAACCCCCGACGCATGTGGCAAGGACTCCAGACCATTACAGACCACAGGATCACCAAGCCCTCCCCCGCATCCTCCAGTGTTTCCTTCCTCAACGAGCTCAACAACTTTTATGCTCGTTTTGAGCGAGGGTACCTCACAACCACAACCATAACAGACATGACGCCAGACCACCAACCTCTGACTCTCTCCCTCACCGATGTACGAGCGGTGCTGAGCAGGATCAATGTCCACAAGGCTGCAGGCCCTGATGGCATCCCTGGGCATGTTCTCAGAGCATGTTCTTGGTACCAGCCTGCTTCAAATCCACCTCCATCGTCCCGATACCCAAAAACTCCAACCCATCTAGCCTCAATGACTACCGCCCGGTAGCACTCACCCCCATCATCACTAAGTGCTTAGAGCAGCTGATCTTAGCACACTTCAAATCCTGCCACCCCCCCCCCCCCCCAACCCCACCCTGCACCACCACTAATTTGCATACCGCCAGAACAGGAGCACAGAGGATGCAGTCTCAATTGCACTGCACTCTGTCCTCTCACACCTGGACAACAACAACACCTACGCCAGAATGCTGTTTATAGACTTCAGTTGAGCATTCAATACAATCCACCCCTCACAACTCATCAGGAAACTGACAGACCTGGGGATCAGTTCCCTCACCTGCAAATGGTTACTGGACTTCCTGACCAACCGCCCTCAACATGTCCGACTGGATAACCGCTGCTCATCAACAATCACAATGAACACTGTTGTACCACAAGGCTGTGTGATGAGCCCTTTCCTCTACTCCCTTTTCACCCACGACTGCAGACCTGCTGATGGTTCCAACACCATCATTAAGTTTGCAGATGACACCACGGTGATTGGCCTCATCAGTGACAACGATGAGACCGCCTACAGGGAGGAGGTGGACCGTCTGACTGAGTGGTGCGACACAAACAACCTGCTGCTCAACACTGAGAAGACTAAGGAGCTCATCATGGACTACAGGAGGAATGCTGACCCATATCCACCCATCCACATTGAGGGGACGGCAGTGGAGCGTGTGAGCAGCTTCAACTTCCTGGGAGTCCACATCTCCGAGGATCTCACCTGGACTACCAACTGCTCCAAGCTGGTCAAGAAGGCTCACCAGCACCTCTTCTTCTTGAAGACTCTGAGGAAGAACAACCTGTCCTCAGACATCCTGGTGAACTTCTATCGCTGCACCATCGAGAGCATCCTGACCAACTGTATAACAGTCTGGTATGGGAACTGCTCCGCCTCAGACCGGAAGGCATTGCAGAGGGTCGGGAAAACTGCCCAGCGCATCGCCGGAGCACCACTTCCTGCCATAAAGGACATCTACAGGAAGTGGTGTCTGAAAAGGGCTAGGAAAATCATCAGAGACCACAGTCACCCATCACATGCACTGATCACCCTGCTGCCCTCTGGGAGGCGCTACAGAAGCCTCCGGACTAAGACCACCAGGTACCGGAACAGTTTCTTCCCCACAGCTGTCAGACTCCTGAACTCTGCCTCCTGACATATGACCCACATTAAACTCATGGACTGCTTGTAGTAACTACAGCCTGTACATACTTATAGTCATAGAATATTCATAACATACTTCATACCATGTACATTATAACATACGTAATAGATCCATTTCTGTAATATACTTACCCATCTATATTACTGCTAACATATAAATTTGTAATACATCTATATCACGGCTAAAGCACTTTCTGGATGGATGCAAACTGCATTTCGTTGCCCTGTACCTGTACATGTGCAATGACAATAAAGTTTAATTCTATTCTATTCTATTCTATAAAGCAGGAGGAACAAGTGTGGTGAATGAGGCTGATGACAGGAACAGGTGAGATGAATGGAGTTGATGAGGTGCAGACTGAGGTTGCTAGGGAAACAGGGCTTGGCTGGAGCTTGATGAGGGGACCAGGTGTGCCGCATTAAGGCTGAAAGATTGGGAGTCATGACAGTTTCCAGAAAAAATGCAGAAGCGTCGTACACCCAAAGACAGACAAAGAGCCTTGGGGATAAGATAGGGAGGAGAGGAGGAAAAAAGCGTCTGTACTCTCCAAGAACCAGAAGAAGAATTTTTCAACAACTGGGCATCATTTCATTCATTTTCAACAACATTTATGGGTAGTTCCAGGAATTAATGGTAAAACCTACACACTGTCTCTTTAACATCAACAAGACCAAGTAGACTTCTTCAAGCACAAAACTCCTCCGCCCTCCATTTGCATCAAGTATGTCCATGTGGAAAGGGTTCCTTTTTCAGACTGCTTGGAGTCCATGTTTCAGAGTCAAAAAACACATCTGCTCTGGTTAAAAAAAGTTCACCAGTGGCTTCACTTTTTGAGGATCTTGAAGTGAAGTGGGCTGCAGTCTGACTTGATGTGCCATAACTGTGTTCAGCAGCCAAAA
Organism: Nothobranchius furzeri; assembly: GCF_043380555.1. Taxonomy (NCBI): domain Eukaryota; kingdom Metazoa; phylum Chordata; class Actinopteri; order Cyprinodontiformes; family Nothobranchiidae; genus Nothobranchius; species Nothobranchius furzeri. Next base: position 66,073,872 of record NC_091745.1, read on the forward strand.
ACAGTCTCCAGAGGGTCATTAGAGCAGTGGGAAAAGTAATCGGCTGCTCCCTCCCCTCACTGGACTCAGTCGCCACCCAAAGTTGTCTTAGTAGAGTGAAGACTATTACATTCACACTCTTCATCCCAACCATCGTCTGTTCAGCAGGCTTCCCTCAGGTTCAGATTCATTTGTAGCGGAACAAACGGGATGAACAACTTATAAACTCCTAAATGCAAACACAGTGAACTTTTTTTCATGTGGTGGTTTTGTGTGTTGTTACTTACCCCTGTATGAGAAACGCTTTGGAGAGGAGCTGTGGTTGATAACGTTTATTGAAGAATTTAGGCCAAACTGGCACATGATCAATACTTTCTCCACAACTGGCACTAGACATACATTTTAGAAAAGTACTGACAAATATTTTACTCAGAACCTTTCATTTTTAGACTTTCGGGGGATTTTAGCTAAATAGATTGAGCACAAAACATCCACGATTTCTTGTGTTCATCTGAGGAAGTGCAGTTTGAGGCTGGTGTGTCCGTAATTTTGCCAGATAGCAAATATCCGCAGTGTCACCCGAAGCCTTGTTGCTCATTCCAACTGTGAGCAATCAAACGAAACTGCACAAACCTGCCCAAACTCACATTATTACTCCTGAGAAATCTTACACGCTCAAACAAGAAGCAAAATAAACTCAAATCTTAGCCCACACAGCCGCCTGTCCAACTGCCTACATATCCACCTACATGCTCAGGTTTTGGACTTAGTAAGGCTGTTTCTTTGTCACCAGAGGCACATCTGAACTTACGATGCGATTGCTTTATACGAGGTCACAAAACACACATTTTATAAATATTTCAACTAATTTGCTCCATCCAGCAACATCTATTTAAAATAGTGAATTGGTAACATCAGTTTTCTGTCCCTAATGAATGAGTGGTGCATTAAGCAGCACTGCAGCATTGTACTGCAGGTCCAAAGCCCTTTCAATGCTGTCTGCCAAAAATGTCACAAGCACGAATGATGCCCAATCTCCTTTCAGCAATCCCCTTTGATTTCTCTTGCTTTGCCATCTTTCACTGTTTGTTTGAGTCCCTCTGTGAGTTCCTCGTTTTCCTCTTTCATGTAATCCTCCTTTTCACACAGACAAGCGCACACACACATGCACACTCTACTCTAATCTTTAATCCATCCAAAAAAAATCTGTGCATTTCTCTCCCTTGCCTTTTGCCTTCTTTACCCGTTTTTTTGTCTCACTCACATTTCTCTCCCTCGACAGATGGAGTGTGATAATTTCATCACCGTCCTCCAGAAAGTAAATGACACATTCATAGTATGTGGGACAAATGCTGGAAGCCCCAGATGTTGGATGCTGGTAAATATCTTCAGATAAATGTCTTCAAGCATGCACGCTTCTCTTTTAGCTGCTGCAAGTGCTCTCTCCCACAAATTGAGCAGTCTCGGTTTATGAGGAGAATCTATCTGCCTCTTCACTTGTGTTTTTCTGCCGGTGAGATCAAGGTTAGGAGTTATCCATTCCAATTTTCACAAAGTAATGAACATAGGATGAATTGAGGTTTATCCAGCAAGTGTGGAGTAAAAACATATAACACCAAGGCCTTGAACACCGCCTTCCTCCTGCAGGTAAACGACTCAGTGCTGACAGATGTCCACGGTGCTGGGCACATAGGATCACCCTCTGACATCTCACCACCCTACCCTTCACAGAGGTCAATCAACTTGCCTGCAGGTAATCAGATTCAGATTTCAGATTTCAGATTTATTGGCTAAGTAAAAGTACATTTACAAGGAATTTGTCTTCGGTAGATGTTCGCTCTCTAAAACACACAACAACCACAATAAATGAGAATAAAAATACCTAAAAACACATAAGAAAATGTATACCCACACACATGTTCATTTACACACACGCATATATACATATATACATACCCACACACACACACACACACACATACGCATGCACGCACACACACACACACACACACACACACACACACACTAATAAACTCAAGGAGGAAAATATACCTTTTTCCTCCACAAGTCTAAAAATAGAGAAAGAGGAAAAGAGTAGAAAATTTCACATGAAGCCACAAGTTGTGACAGAATTTAATAAACCTTAGACGGGAGCAGCATGGTGCAACTGAGGTGAAATGGCTCCCGTGTTTTTAAAGTGAAGGAAAATCCACAGCGTGAATCGTTTCAAGGTACAGAGCAGTCCAAGTCACTTCAGACATAATAATCACGTCAGAGGATGAAAATTATTTAACTTATAATGAACTTCACGGGAGGATGGATCACATTAATGAGCATTGCTGCAGTAAGGTAAGTAAAACCATTAACAATGATATTTTTATTGGAATTTAATCATTTTCCTAAATAAAGTGTTAAAATTATTTAGTGGCTTTGTTACTTCAGGAGGTTTTAGAGTCAGTATCTTATTTTAAGTGTGAAACCACCTTTAGATTTAGTTATCTCTTTAGTGTCTGGAGCAGAATCAGACACACGTGAAGTGTCTTGGAGTTATATGACTCTTTTTATTAACCCTTGATTCATAAGAGAGGGGAGGAAAATCGTTTCACTCCAAGTCGCTTGCTATATATATATATATATATATATATATATATGTGTGTGTGTGTGTGTGTGTGTGTGTGTGTGTGTATAATATAATGATATATTAAATAAGCCAGTGACGTTAGCACGTCATATTGTCAATCTAGCATCATGGATTCACCCATCTTGGCTTGCAAAGACTGTTGTTGATTTAGTGTCCAGGAGAGGGCATAGCATGTGTCCGCTAGTAGGCACTAAGCATTAGCATTAGCAACTCAACAGAATGTCAGAATGACTTCAGGCTTGTGTTATTTGTGAAGATAAACCATCAATGTTGCAGAGTCAGTGGTAGAGTCGCATTGTTGTTAGCCAATCAGAGGTGAGATGTCCAAATGTCAGTAAACAAGACTCCAAATCCTGCTGTTCTCAGCTCCCTTCTGCTCTGACTCAAATCTAGTTCCTGAAACAGGAACACCAGAGCTTTTTTCCCCACAGGGACTGACTCACAAGGAATCCATTTATATTAGAGACCACAGCAAATGCATAAAAAAAACAAGTGAATAGGAGCTCAGTGATAATCCCACTTATTAAAAGAATGTTCTGGAAGGCTGTCATCATTCAGTCATTGTTTTTAGCCTCTGAAGTTGGTTTACATTTTTCAAGAAGACATGAACTCCATCTTTGAACATCTTAGGTGTGTTCTTGCTGTGTCTTTGTAAATCCATGCTTTCGTTCTTTTTTAAACACAGAAACAGTTTTGTTTACCTGTTTGTAGCTACGGTTTCGCTGACACCAACCCAAAAAACCATAGACATAGTAGTTAACAGAATCAGACAAGACAAAACTTTACATAAAAGGACAAACCTCACAGCAGATGACATAGCACAACTGATAGGACTGGTAGCTAACTCCACTTACTTCACATACGACAACACAATATACAAACAACTGGAAGGCTTCGCCATGGGTAACCCGTTATCAGCCACCCTGTGCGAGTTTTTCATGGAAGACCTGGAACAAAAAGCCATAGCCACCGCCCCCCCCAAACTGCAAAATAAAACTATGGAAACGCTAGGTAGACGACATACTGGAAATCATACCAAAAGGTCAAACAGAAACACTAACACAACACTTAAACAATATTGACGACACGGGCAACATAAAATTCACTTATGAGTTAGAAACAGAAGGCAGCATAGCATTTATGGACATGAAAATCACCAGGCAGACCGACGGGACCCTAAACATAAACACATACAGGAAACCAACACACACAGACCAATATTTATTATGGACATCAGAACACCCCACCATACACAAAATGTCAGTAATCAGAACATTATATCACCGAGCAAACATAATAACAGAAGAGAGAGACCGTAAACAAGAGGACAAACACATACAACACGCTTTAAAGACCTGCAGATACCCGACATGGGCAATAAACAAAGGAAAACAACAAACAAAAACAGAAAGCAAAGAACAACCCAAAAAAAGAACCAGAAACCCAGAAAGACAAGAACCAAAACCAGTGATAACCCTACCATACATCAGAGGCATAACGGAAAAAATAAGAGCAACAATGAAAAAACACAACATAAACACACCAACAAAGCCATACACAACAGTTAGAAAAGGATTAGTACACCCAAAAGACAAGATACCAGCTGGACAAAAATGTGGAGTCATCTACGAAATCCCATGCAAAATATGCAATAAAACATACATAGGAGAAACCGGACGCCAACTCAATACACGGACAATAGAACACAGAAAGGAGTGCGAGAAAGAGGCAAATCGTAAACACACAAGAGCAGCAAAAGAAGAAGCAGAAAGTACAATAAAAAAGTCAGCCGTAACAGATCATTGCTTAAGAGAAAACCATATAATGGACTGGGACAGCACACGGATCATAACCACTGAACAACAAAAATACAAAAGATGGATCAAGGAAGCAATAGAGATAAGGAGACGTGGATGTGGGACCATGAACAGGGACGACGGAGTTTACACGCTGGACCACGCATGGGACTGCATCGTCGGAGAGGGGAGAGCGGGCAGTAGAAGGCGACAACGTCCTCTGCTGCCCGCAGATAAACGGAGAAGGAAGGGACGCGCCACCATCAGCGTCAGCCTGAAGAAGCCGGCAGCTGTCGGCAAAACCGTAGCTACAAACAAGTAAACAAAACTGTTTCTGTGTTTAAAAAAGAACGAAAGCATGGATGAACTCCATCATCTGGTAATTTAATGTATGAAAAATGTTAGAAGTTTAGAAACAGTTTTTGACTTTTTTCCATAATGATTTTTGAGAAAGTTGCATTTTTAATGATCAAACACATTTTCTGTATTTAAAGGCAGACTAAGCTACTTTTTCATATACTTTTTATAATTTTCTTCAGCCAGTATGTGCTAAAATGACCTTTTACAGGGTTAATGAAAAGTCCCTCAGACCCCCACTGCGGCCAGAATACCACATTTGCATCTTTAGAGTGCCAGGACGCCATCTTTGGACTTGGAAAAAAATCAGCTGATATAATTGGTACTACAGTCTGCTTCCAGCACATTTCCTACATGTTTTAGATCATGAACACAGCTGATTTGTTTGATATAGTGATGATCTAGAAACTAATAAAGGCTGAGGAGACATTTCAGCAGTTAGATTAAGGTGTTAAAAGGACTTAAGGTGTTAAAAAGACGAACACATAGCGAGGTGATAAGTTTCACTTTTGCTTTGACCACAAATAATTAATAGCAGACAATAGGGGATGCTAAAAGCAAGTTAAACTGCTTAGTATCCTATCCCCCCCACCACCACCCCTCACCCACAGCAAATGAAACACCTGACAGTGTCGTTTTTAAGCTGTGCATCACATTAGGAAAAGAGAAATGCTTCTAATTAAAGCTGACCTTTAGTGATCATGTAGCATGGAGAGAAACATTGAATCTGCTTGCCTTTTGAACCATCCAATCTAGATTTGTTTAAAGAGGCACTCAAATCAGTGAGGGTCTGGTTTTCACCGCAGGGTGCTCTTCCAAGTGGGGGATGATTGCGGATTCAATAAGCCGGTCCTTTGCTTAAGCTGAGCAGTGTTCAAATAGTGATCAGTCCTGATTAGGGTGTTACAGACGAATCCCCGTCTGCATTGCTATGGAGACAGAGCTCAGAGCTGCAATATGGTGATTCGTAGGAGCTCATTTATGCAGTAGGGTATTCCGCCTTAATGTCTTCTTCACTTTTGATCTTGACTTTTTTATGTTTTTGTCCTCTTGAGATTCCCTTTCTGCTGTGTGCTTTTATTTCTCTTTCCTGCTTCGTCCTCTTCTCTAGCTTCAGTCAGTCCCCTACTAAAATCCCTCCAACTCCCCTCTATCTACCTTGTACCAATTCATCAAGTGTGCTCTATCTTTTTCTGTTCTTTTCACATTCTTATGCACTGTTCTCTTCTCTTGTGCATCTTTTTCTTTCGCCCTGGCTGTCTCAGATGGGAGTCTGTATTCTGCCATGTCGTCGGTGGGAGGTCATCCTGGCTCGATCCGTCGAACATTTGGCTCACAGAAACTCCTGAAGACGGAGAACATTTGGCTGCTGAGTGAGTAGGAGGAGAGGAGTCATGCAGAAGCTACACAGGTTTAGTCAAATGCATATGGAGATGGTGGGTGGTGTTCTGTAAATCATCTACTATCAGTCTCAGAGGGGAAAAGAACTCATAGCGTCAGTAACCTTTCCACTGAGATCAAACATTTATGCACCTGCTTATCGCCACAGTGTCTTTTTATTATTAGTACTGTCAAAACAGTTTATTATAAATATAGAAATGTAGTCAGATCAGACTTTTCGTTTATTTTGGTTGAGACAAGGTGAAGATGTGGCATCCTATTAGCTTTTGCATGACATTTTAATGGGTTTAGTTTATTCTCATCATCAGATGCACAATTTGCTGGTGCAGCCATAATCCCTTCCTCTGAAAAGTTCAAGGAGGAGATCTATTTCTTCTTCACTGAATTCAACAAAACGACCAGGGTGGATGAAGAGCCATACAGGGCACGGATTGGACGAATCTGCACGGTAAAAAATCCTGCAAAGAAAGGATACACACACACACACACACACACACACACACATAATATATATACATATATATATATATATATATATATATATACAGAGTTGTAAAAGTAATTAATATTTTACTCGGTACAAATGTCAGTGATGTAATGCATTACAATGCATTTTTAACCTGGAATCAAGTGGTGGGATTTCTTCAGGGTTTGAATTATGTGAAGACCAAAAAGAGGTCCAGTTTCCATCTATATTACATTATTTATCGACTCTCAGTGCTCGGGGACTTATTTTGTGCGGAGAGATCGGAGAGTGCTGATGGTTCGTGCGCATCAGGCAGTTGCATCCTGCGCACGACCTCAGTAACATTCTCAAAGTCACGTCACCGAAAGAAAACAATTAACAGGTGATCGTTCATGTCCGCTTTTATTTTTTTGTAATTTCTACTTTATTCGTAGCTGACGCGCTACACCTAAAGAACTGTTATTAAAGCTGATTGTTTTTAACCACAATCCTAGCTCAGCCAGATATTACATCACCTTCTGCTGGATGTTTAATGAGCTCAAAGAGCCTCATGAGTTACATTTAGATTGCTACATTCATATTTGAGGTTATTTTGGTAAGAGCAACTTAAAGTAATGCAAAAGTAATGTAATGCCTTACATCTTTAAATCAGTTATATTGTAATGCAACAAATTACTTTGAAATAAGAGTAACAAGTAATAAACAATGCATTACAGTTTGGAAGCAACTTGCCCAACACTGTATGTAGTGTGTGTGTGTGTGTGTGTGTGTGTGTGTGTGTGTGTGTGTGTGTGTGTGTGTGTGTGTGTGTGTGTGTGTGTGTGTGTGTGTGTGTGTGTGTGTGTGTGTGTGTGTGTGTGTGTGTGTGTGTGTGTGTGTGTGTGTGTGTGTGTGTGTGTGTGTGTGTGTGTGTGTGTGTGTTTTAAATGTGAGGCCTGTTGAAAGTAAATTGATATATTTCATCGTAGCAGAGATTTAGGGTTTAAATCTAAGCGCCAGCTGGGCTCTAGAAAGCTTCCTCAATGCAAACAAGTCTTGTTGCCATGGTGTCACGATGTGGGTTGGAGGAGTTGGACCCAATGCGCAGATACCCAGAACGACACGAGGCAGGAGAGGATGTAAAGGAAAACATTCTTTATTAAGAATGACGAATATAAAACAAAACCTAGAAGGACGCAAAGCCAAAAAATAAATCCTAGAAGGGCATGAAGCCAGAAACCTAGAGGCCTAAGAGTGGAGTGGAGTGGAGTGGAGTGGAGGAGGAGGAGGAGGAGGAGGAGGAGGAAGAGGAAGAGCAGGAGGGGACACGACAAAACAATGCTGACAAGGTCAATGGACCAACAACACACATTGAGACGCAGACAGGGTTTTATACACAGGGGCAGGATGATTGGGAGATGAGCTGCAGGTGTGTGGGGGAGAGAGAAACTGAGGAAACCTGGTGAAATCAATTTACTAATCAGGGAGAGGAATCTAAGCTGAGGAGGGGAAATAAAGCATGACCTATGAATAATTACCAAACCTAAAGACTAGAAGAACAAGACAAATAACTAACGATTTAAGGAGGAAAGGAGAACTAAAAAACGGTGGGGAAGGACCAAGGAAGGAACCTAGAAGAAAACCTGAACCTATGAAAGGGAACCTATGAAACTACAGGGAAAAATTAGCTAGATAATATAAATACAAAGAAAACTAAAGAATATGTGAACCTGGGAAACCTGGTGGGAGCTGGAGACAAGCAGGGGCACAGAAACCTAAGGGGAGAACCTGGAGTGGGCTGGGGAACACAAGGAGACACATAAGGGGAACCTAGAGGGGGGCTGGACAACACATGAGGGGTACGCAGGACGCAGGCCATGACACATGGTTGCTCAACGCAGCAGAGCTTTAAACATACCGGAGAATACATTATTTAAGCATCAAAGCACTCAAAATCCCTGTAGAGAACTCTTTCTGGGAATCATCCTGACGGAAAAACAGCTCAATAAAAATAACTGAAGACTAAATAAAAAAATAAATAAAGACAGAAGCTTTTTAAATAGAATGGATGCGAAACTTCTGGATTACATTTGGACAAGTTGTTGGTCAAATTCACAAAAAATCACAGATTCTCAGGAGGGAAGAACAATATGACACAATAATAAACACAATATGTAGATTCATCTGGTTTGGTATTAATCATGTAAGGGTTTAAAGATGCCACTGATTTGCTTAGGGAACAAACTTCAGAAGACGTTTCCTTTTGTGAAACTTTGCAATCAGTGATATCAAACCAGGTGTTTTCTAATTAGCAGTGAAAGGCAAAACACCTGCTGGTCTGCGTGACTCACGACTCACACTCTAATTAGATCTCAAGCTAAATGAAAGGAGAAAAGGTTAAATTAGAGGTTTTTCACTTGTGCTGATGAATGACAAACATCACCCTTTTGTGGAATATTTTTATTTACTGCCTTAGATTCGTTCACACTTCTTAGCTAGCTCACTGGGAGCTAAGTGGGGATATTAGAGTCTTTTGTTCATATGTGTTAAATCCAGAAACATGATTCACCTCGAACTGCAGGGGCATGAAAATGACTGTAATCTGTTACTAGGTACACCGTGATGGACCTGATTATAAAACCTAGAAATAATCTCTGACATCATTTTAGATAAACCGGATAACGGACACACCTTTTTTGTGTTTAGCGCTGCTAGAGCCACAGCCGAGGCCATTCTCTGTAAATGTGGGCAGGAATAATGTTTGAATGATATTTGGTAAAACTGAGTAAATAAATAGGATTTAAAGGTGGGGGTTTCTCGTTTATTCAACACATTTGCAGTGTTCTCTAGTGTAAATCAGTGCCTTATGAGTTGTTTAAATAAAAATTATGATGCTCCTGTTCTGAGATGCAGCAGTTTGCTGGTGCAGGTGTGGGCTGAAAACAGCAGGATTACTCATTATCATTAAATAATGGGTGAATGAGAAATCTAAAATCACCTTATGAAATTCCCACTTCCTGGTTTTAATATGAAGATGTGACAATATTTTTAGCATTGTTGTTATCAAAGGTGTCAAACAGGTAAAATAGTTTTGAAAATAATGGTTCTGCTGCACAGCATGGTTTCAAGTCAAAATAGCAACTTGGCAGCAAACACAAAGAAGAATCCACAAGTTATTTGGCCACCTGGCCGCCCCTTTAATGACCGTGTTGTAACATCTCTTCTGTGTCACTTCCAGGTGGATGAAGGTGGCATCAAACCTGTGCTGGCAGACTCTTGGACCACCTTCATGAAAACCCGGGTGATGTGCGGTGCAGGAAACACTCAGCTGCAGTACAACAACATGAAGCAGGCAGTGGTGCTAACAGCTCAGGACAAGAGGGCAGGGGTCATGTATGGCCTTTTCTCCAACGCATGGTGAGCTGGAGCATATCAACTTGTCCAAAAGCACAGCTACAGGAGAGATGTCCAGATATCAGGAAATACTCTAAAGTCTGCCGTGTTCAGCTCTCCTCTGATGTGGCTCACTTCTAGTTCCTGAAACAAGCCACTTGAGTTTCTCGTCGGTTCTTTTACCATTAAGTGTGTATGGCTATTTAGTTGCCCCAACAACCACTTGCATTGTGCATTTCAAGATGTTTTTATCCATTTTTCAGGGGCAGAACAGTTATCTGCGCCTACTCCATCGAAGACATTGACCAAGCCTTTTCCACCTCTAAGCTGAAAGGCTACAGCACACCATTTGTTGGCAGTCGACCTGGGATGGTAGGAAAAAACTGCTGTTTGCGTGTTTTGTCACTGTGCTGGAAGAAACAACAAATGCACGAGTCAGCCTGTAGTTTAGAAACAAAAGGACTGAAGTGCTATTTTTGAGAAGGAGGAGTCATTAAAAGTGAGGCATTTGGAGCTGTTTGTCAGCAGACGTCTTGCTAATTTGAAAGTCCAGCTGGATGACTACATCCCTTTTCTTCCCAGTGTGCCGTCAAAAGCCCTTCAGCAGCAGAAAGTCCAAACATCATCAAAAACCTTGGAGTGATCAGATACCACCCAGAAATTGAGGATGTGATACAGCCTGTTGGCGTGGCTCCACTCGACCTCCCTACAGACGATCAAATCACCCACACAGTGGCCGACATCGTCCTCGCAGTCAATGATGAGCACTACAGCGTTCTTTACCTGGGAACAGGTGGGTGTCTGCATTGATCTGAAAGCCATTTATTTAAATTGGTGCCAGAATTTAAAACCTTGTTGTTGTTGAATATAAGCAGCTTGAGGCGTCTAACGTACCAAAAACCCTGTGCCGTCTCCTACCTGCATGCTAAAGCTTGGTTTATGCTTGACGCATTAACTTTCTGCTTGGTGATGCGGCTCACGTCTGGAACGCGCTTCACAACTCGCAGTGTTTATGGTTCATGCGGCTCGTCTCTGATGTGAGCCAATATTCTCCCAAACTGAACGGGGCAGCATGGAGCTCTACGGCATGCATCCAACACTACACCATAGTAGAAGTAAAAATTACTGTTGTTTACAACATGGCATTCCAGCATTTTTAACAGCGTCCTCGTCTTTTCCGACAGTGCGAGCTATTTCTCTCCAAGAATTTTTAACATGTTGATCACAGGGATCTCTGAGAGCTGAATCATACAAATGTCTGTATTTACGAACCTCTGCCATACTAGTTCTTGCCGGTCTGCCATGTTTTTCCGCGTCCGACCGTCCGCGTGGTTAGAAAATTTCCTAGGTGCGCGGTGCGGAAATTTTGGGCCGTGTGGAGGCGCGGTGGAGCGGCGTGGTTGTTAAGATGACGCAAAATGACGCAACTTTTCCGCGCGGAGCCGTGCGGACCTCGCAGACGCGTCAAGCATAAACCAACCTTAATGCTCACTTAGCTCAGGGAAAATCCAATTTTCCATATCTGATCAACAGTGTTTGCATATCTGGAGCCTTTAGATCATCCAAGTGCAACCGTGCAATGAAGACAACACAGAAAATTAAGCATTATAAATTGAATGGAGCTGCAATTCTAACGCTAAATGTTATTATTTTTGTCCCTTCATGAATGCAACCTAAAGGTTTCTCGACCAGCATATGACTGCTTGTATTTCATCTTCTGAGCCTCCGCTGTCGCTCAAAGCTACTCTAAAAATTGTGTTGGGTCTCTGGAGCATTGCTATGGCAGCCATCACAAGTCTTGTTGCACAGTGTGTATGAAAGATCCACCCTGATCGTCGCTCTTGTTGCTGCAGGGACTGTGTGCTTGTCACTTATCCGGACTTTCTAGTTTGGGGATTTTTCTAGTGGACAAAAAACGGTGTTAGAAAAGACACGTTGATGGCCACTCTCTGTGGGCTTCCCTAACTGTGTCGGGAGGAAAAGAGAGAGCTATGAACAGCTTTGGTGGCCCACAAAGAAACTAGAGCAGTTCGATTCTCATTGGGTCCTGTGGCCAGGAGAAACATTGCTCTTAAATGATGCGCTGTGCTGTTACAGAACGTTTCCTGTTTTATTTCATTTTTTATCTCACTCATCCAGTGTTGTGATTTGTTCATCAAAGTCTGGTATAACAGCATTTTAGTTACTTCATGTTTTATATTACATCACCTTCCCTCCAAGGCATGAGCTATAAATATTCATGACTGCTTCCGAGTGGAGCTCATCAATCTGCATAATGAATTTCAAAGAAGCTCTTATGTTTGTGCAAATGATGGAGAGACACTTCCTTTAGAAATAATTCAGCCTTAAGTGAGTGAACCAAACAGACAACTTGTACAAATGTTGCACTAAAAAACTCTGAACCAATCAAATGAGTAGTTGATCCATTGCGAGTCTTTTGAAAATTTTCATTTTGGGCAGATTGAAGACATTAATAATGCTTGTTGATGAAAAGTTCTTTCATATACATGAGCTGATACTCTACTCAGTTATGTCGTCTGTCACGACGTGCGAGGAGTGGAGCGGAGGAAAGGCGTGGATCCAGACCGGGGAGGAAACAGGCAGACAGGTAGAACTTCTGATAATGATTTATTGGGACGCACGCTGGACAATGAAACAATGACACCACAAGGAACACAGAACAGCAGGGGTTTAAATACATGAGGAACGGGAGCTATGGTGATTGGGAAACAAGAGGCAGGTGGGAGAGGTGGGAGCAATTAACGGAGACACAGACTACAACCTAGGAGAAGACAGGACAGGGTGTGACATCGTCAGTAAAAAAAAAAAAGGTTGGTGAATCATGTAAAAGCAAATTAGACCAAACAGTATAAATAAAAGTGAAGCCAAGATGCACACCTAATACTGTTTTTCTGCTGCTTGGTTTGGATAATTTTGTCACATTGAGTCTCATTTGAATGAAGCCTCTCCTTCCAATCAAACCAAGCTTTATTAATATAGCTGGGGTCGGTCAACAGCGTTTGTCCGGGTGGACCCCGGATCAGTAGCACACGCTTTAACTAAGGTCTTCCTTGGTTAATAACTGTTCCAGTTTCTATCAGAAGCTCAATAAGAGAATAACATTATCTGCAAAAAAAAGCTTTGATGCTATCCGAAGCCCATCCGAACTGGAGACGTGTTAGTTTCATCTAAAAATCCAATCAAGTTTAGAAGTTGGTGACAAAGAGGATCCCTAGCAATGAAGAAGAAGAAGAAGAAGAAGAAGAAGAAGAAGAAGAAGAAAATATCATTTCTATAGCGCCTCTCAAGATAAAAATCACGAGGCGCTTCACAAAAACAAAAAATGTAAAAATATAAAAAAGAATTTAGATATTTTGAATGAGCAAAAAATAGACAATTGTGATTGAAAAATGTTAAGAAAGAGAGAGAGTGAGTAGGAAAGAGGGAAATCAGTGGATCCTGAGGAAGGTGGAATAGGTGGGGAGAGCAGAATAAAGGGAGAGTGGTGAAGAAGGTCATACAAAAGCCAGCTTGAACAAGTGAGCCTTCAGCTACTTTTTGAAGGAGACCACTGAGTCCACTGATCTCAGGCTCAGGGGGAGAGAGTTCCAGAGTCTGGGGGCCACAGCAGCAAATGATCTGTCACCTTTGGTCTTTAGCCTGGTGCTGCACAACCAGTAGGCTTTGATCACTGGACCTCAGGGAGCTGCTGGGGGTGTAGGGACTAAGAAGATCAAATGTTCGGCATTTATCAGAAACATGCCTGGTTTTTCCTGGGAGTGCAAACTAAACTCTCACTCCAGTTAATTAAAAGTGATACTGGGCAGTTTAGCACCCCCTAGTGTCCGTTATTAATTCATTGGGGTTAAACCGAAAATGAAACATATCTCCTCGCTGTGCGTTCGTCTATTTAACACCTTAATCTAACATCTGAAATGTCTCCCCAGCCTTCATTAGTGTTTACAGGAGCGGTTCATCACTAAATCAATCAAATCAGCTGTGTTCATGATCTAAAACATGCAGGTTAACGTGCTGCTAGCAGACTCCAGCTGCAAATGCAATATTCTGGCCACAAGTGGCGGTGGGGTCTGAGTGACATTTCCTTAATCCAAGCAGGCTGCAAACATTCGTTTTCATGCATTTTTATGTTGTGTACTGTTTTTAATTGACTGTGAAGCACAATGGTCAGTTTTATACTGGTGTAAGGTACAGTACAAATAAAGTTAGCTTGGCCCTGTAAAGGGTCATTGTAGCACATACTGGCTCAATAAAATAATTTTAAAATTTGTATAGTTGCATAGTAGCAGAGCAGTTCACTGGACTTCAACAATCTCAGGATGTCTGACTGTGAGACTCAAAAGTCAACAAAGAAGGAACCGAAAACTGTGGACTCCACAAAGGCAAACAAGGACAGTTATTTTTTCTATCAACAGACTGACTTCTGCCAAAGAAAAAGAAGAACTGAAAGTATTAAAAGATTTATATCCCTTCAGTGATTCAGCAACAGATTGACCACAACCTGTGTAAAGTGGTTTTTAGTTCAGTTCTGGAGGTGATACAGCAGAAAGCTTCCCTCGGGGATGGAAGAAATGTCAGGGGCATGCATTTGGTTCAAGTTGACGATGTATTTGAGCTCAGAAGCCATTTAGTTTCCACAGAGTGTGGTACTGTGGCTTAAAGGTTAGAAAGGAAGAAAACAAAAGCCCCTGGCTGAGAAAAATGCAAGGTGGAGAAAAAAATCATAGTAAAGATACGAAATACGGATTTTGTTAGCAGTCGTGTAAGGTTTAACAAAGTAAAAACAAACTCACAGATGTTGTCTTTGAAGCCTCTTAAAAATAAGGTCACATAATTGTGCAGCAGTGGAAGAATAGTGAGGTAGATTTGGACTAAAAGAATATGTTCCCTCAGCAACTTTTGCCTGGATAAATATAACTAAAAAGAGATTCACTCAGCAGATGTCATGACTGCAACACTGTCACCCTTTCCCCCTCTGCTGCTTTGTTTGTGCTGATACACTGTTCTGATAAAAGAGCTGAAAATAGCTGCAGACAAGATTAAAGGAACATATGAGAATAAGCTGAGCGGCATGAAGAACGTTATCTCTGACAACACAAAGAGCAAAAAACCGAGTTGAGGTTCATAAAAATGAGGCAGTTAGCAGACAAAAGGAAAAGCGAGTGACAGCAAGAAGCCGGCTGACTAATTATGCATGAGAACGCGGCTTGCAGAGGGAGCATTCAGGAAAGGAAACTTTAAGATAAAAGGTATGACAGTAGTCACACTGGGGAACGAGAAATTATCATTTACTGTGACAGGAGAGACAACAAGTTTTAACGCTTCTAAAACAAGTCTTTCAGTTCGACAAGTTACGGATGAGACAGGTAAGAGTTGTTTGGAGGCAATAAAAAGCAGCAGTGATGTGGATCATAAGACAAGAAAATGTACTTTTGAATTCAGTGAAACAATCACAGAAACAACCTTAAAAACAAGAGTAAGCAAATATGTATGAGCTGCAGCAGAGGCTGTCTGATAGTAGCACAGCCTGTTCTGCAAAAGTGATGGCTCATGGCTAGAATAATGACTCATCATCTCTCACGCTCTGGATGCCTGCAGTATTGACTAAGCCGAACAATTGTGTCTAAAGTTCCAGCCGGTTTTTGCGTTTGTCTGCTGGAACGCGTTCAGAATACTGACAAAAAATAAATAAATACAAGAAACAGACCAAGCAAAGCTTGCTACTGCACTGCATCCTCATCTATTGTTCAGCACTGAAAATCAGCTCTTTACTCAAAGAATCAATAGTTATTATATGAAAGAGAAATAAATGAAGCAAGTGTGTGCTCAATGTACCTTTTCATTTGGACTACGAATTAGTCGGGGAATGGAGGTCTCCACTGCAGCCCACTAAATTAGCTTTCTGGCAACCAGTTCGGTTTTGTTAGTCTGTTGAAACAACAGAGCTGTTTTTGTTCCCCTTTCAGAAGTCTGTTAAATACACTGTCTTGCCACAAGAAAAGTCACCACCCAAAAAAGTCACACACTCTAATATCTGGTTAGACCGCCTTTAGCTCTGATTACGGCACGCAGTTGCTGTGGCGTTGTTTCGATTAGCTTCTGCAATATTACAAGATGTATTTCCATACAGTGTTGCATTGACATTTCACCAAGATCTTGCATTGATGATGGTGGAGTCTGATTGCTACACAAAGCCTTCTCCAGCACATTCCAAAGATTCTCAATGGGGTCAAGGCCTGGACTTTGTAGTGGTCAATCCATGTGTGAAAATGATGTCCCATACTGCCTGAACCACTCTTTCACTATCTGAGCAAGATGAATCCTGGCATTGTAATCTTGGAATATGCCCGTGTCATCAGAGAACATGGAATAATCTGGTCATTCAGTAGAGTCAGGTAGTCAGCTGACCTCATTCTTGGAGCACATCCTGTTGCTGAACCTAGACCTGACCAACTGCAGCAACCCCAGATCATAGCACTACCCCCACAGGCTTGTACAGTAGGCACTAGGCATGATGGCTGCATCACTTTATCTGCCTCTCTTCTTACCTTGGTGCACCCATCATTCTGGAACATGGTCCATCTGGACTCATCAGACCACATGACCTTCTTCCATTGCTGGGGCTTCAGCCGATGGTTGGAGCTCAGCTGGAACCTCTGATTGAAGCGGCAGGTGCTTGGCATGGACCTCTGTGTTAGTGGCAGCGGCTCTATTCTAGATGAGCAGGAGAGGTGCGTAAAGGGGTGTCCAACCACTTGAGAACACATGAGATGTGTCAAATCGTGGCCTCTCATTTATCCCACTGACCCATAGCTGGCAACAGCGATGAAATTCACAGAGCAGCAGTGAGAAAATAACTTTTTGTTTAGAAAAGTGGGCTGCAGTACCCATATTTACCCCAATGTCATTCTTCCTTCATTCTTACCCCTAACAGTAGTTTTTTCAGGTGCAATTATTGTTTAACTGAGGAAAACTGTCAGCCATCCAGTTCTTGATTGAGGCTAGGCATTCTAGAAGCACATGCAGTTTTGAAAAGTCTAGGACGTCACACTCACACCCAAATCAGACTGTGTGGAATGTAGTAGTGAAAGTGAGTAACTGCGTCTCACCACTTATTTGAATGTAATTACCTTGGTGCGATGGTGTATTGCTATTGTCTTGTTTGTATATAGTTTCATCCACTGTGGACTGAGTTCACTTAACTTAGAGAAGCAAAGTGTGTGAGTCTGTGTCCATGCATTCCTCCACACTACAGAAGAATAACTATTAAGTAGAGATGGAGAGATTCACCGATCTGGACCAGTGGTTCGTTCATGACGTTAGCGATGCGACTGCAGCGGTAGCTTTAGTGTGCATTGCATATAACTGACGGCTAAATCGCAATGTATCTTTCCATGCGTATAAAAACCATGGTTATGTCGATTACTCAATAATTTACCTGCTATGTTACATCACCAGTCTATATCAGCAGAAGCCAGTTGGTGTGCAGCCGCAGGTAGAAAAAAACATCGAGGGACAACATTTACCGACATACGTGTTTCCCGAAAACCACAAGTTTGTGACATGGTCTCCGGTTTCTGCTGCGTTGTCAGCAGACAAATTGTTTTTCTTTTAGATTCTTGTTTTTCTAGTTTGCCTTTATGCAAAGGGCATTTTGAGTGCTCTACAAGAATGTCTGCCATTGAACTATTTCTACATTCTTCAACTCTTTGAAAACATGGGCTCTGAGACATGATACTAAAAAACTTGTAGTCTGATTAAAAATATACTATTGTGTTGGATTTGTTTTTCCTCTTTAGCCCTTTGATGCATGAAATATGAAATCTTCAACCATGACTTTTTAAAGAATTTTTTTTCATTCATCTTTAGATGTGAATGAAACAAATTTCAACAAACATTTTTTGTAATATTTAATAATTTACTAATTATTTATTACATATCCACCTCAGTGGACAGCGTGCATTCTGAACATGAAACATGTTGGCTTGACTTGATGAAGTCCAAATGGAGGGGCTCAAATGCAATTAAGTCTTCAACAGCTGTGCTTAATAGCAAAAATAAATAAATAACAATTTTGAGTACCCGTCCACTGTAGTGACCATTATGCATCAAAGGGTTAGTGTGAAAGGTAGCTATTTTTGTATGTGAGGTGTCTTTAGAGACAAAACACACCATCTGACCAAAGCGGGTTGCTCCTGGCAGCAGCCATCTTTATCACAAAAAGCTCCAAAGCTGCAGGGGACATCTGATTTTTTGTTCAGGTTTTGATTTCTCACTTCAAAAACATCACCGTGAAAAAAAAAAACCTCACAAATGGGACTAGTTTGTCACACTACAGAAAGAAAAAGAGGCTTTGAGATTTTTGAGTGGACCAAAGAGAAAAGACCTTTGAAGGGAATTTTGAGACCACAGAGACAAAATCGACAGAGAAGATTGCAAGACACTGCAATAATTCAAACCGTCAGAAAAACAATAAAATATATTTAACAACAAACATGCAAGCGTAAAAGATTAAACTTCAGCTACCCAAACACTTAGTACACAACAGTTTTGTCTTTTTTTCAAAGCATGACCTGAACTGAAAAATAAAACCAAAAATATGAAGACATTTGAATACTGTTTCCTTCCATAATTGTTAACATAATGATAGCTTTAGATTATTTCATTTGCATATTATGAATACATAACATTTAATCTAAATGCCTAAATAAAACATTTTAGATCCATACTTTTCTTATTGTTTTACAATAATTAAATGCAAACCTAAATTTTTGATTCCTTCTGTAAAATTTTATGAGTCAGCTAATTTATTACAACAGAAAAACATCTGATGGTGGAAGCGACCTGCAGCTAGATGGCATGGTCCACTCGTTTATGACTAGTGAGGTGTGTCTGCTTACATTTCTTTTGCACTGCATCATGGAGTAGTCAGATCTACTCCAAAAATACGTAACCTCCAAACAGAAAATTATTTTAAAAAGTTTTGCAAAGATAATCAGCAAAGTTCACGGGTTTTTACCCAGACTTTTCAAATTGGGAATGTTTGATGTAAACTTATGAGTTTATAACA
Organism: Nothobranchius furzeri; assembly: GCF_043380555.1. NCBI lineage: Eukaryota > Metazoa > Chordata > Actinopteri > Cyprinodontiformes > Nothobranchiidae > Nothobranchius > Nothobranchius furzeri. The sequence continues at coordinate 66,092,972 of NC_091745.1, forward strand.
AAATACTATAAAGTCATTCATTGTAACATACACATTCCCTGGCTTTTTCTCTAAAACTCATGTAGAAGACTAATGAGATTCAAACCAACCCTTCTTTATTTACTCTCATTACTGCAGAACAAGGCAAAGTTCTCAAAGTTCTTCATACCAGCGAGGAGGTCTTCATCATATCTCAGTACTCCATGTTTCACAATGAAGGACCTGTTCTAAAGATGGCCATCGACTCTCAAAAGGTAAGGACTGGTTATGTCTAAATCCATCCATCCATCCATCTTCTGAACCCGCTCAGTCCACGTAGGGTCGCGGGGGGGCTGGTGCCTATCTCCAGCAGTCAACGGGTAATTAGGCGGGGTACACCCTGGACAGAGAGCCAGTCCATCGCAGGGCAACACAGAGACACACAGGACAAACAATCATGCACACACTCACACCTCGGTCGGTTGGTTCGCTGGAGTTTTTGACAATTAAAATTGCGCCCATATTTTCAAAGTTAAACACATCTCTTTTAACAGCGGTAGTTCCTGCATTTATACTGCTCCGCTTCAGCTCTCTCCCCCCTCCCCCTGCGCAGCGGCGGAAAACTCACTGATGCGCCTGCAGCCTCTCAGAGTTCCTGCTGCTTTAAACATTAAAATAATTATTTCATTTTCTGTTCCTCACTTCTGATTACCTTCAATGGTGTCTGTTTGTTGCAACTACCAGGTACAAAAACTTACTAGTTTTTATTTGACTGTTTTTCTGTCCTTCCTGTTTATTATCTTCCTGCATCTCCTCTCAATCCTAAAGAAAAACTGCTACCTGGGTTCATATATATTCACCTCATGAGTTACCTTCGAACTGCAGTTCTAAAAGATCTACCAACCGCAAAAACAGCGGAGTGCGCGCTGCTCGCCGGCCGCATCAGTGAGGTGCGTCACCGGAGGACAAAACAGGTGATGCGCCCCGCTCCACAGCAGCGAAAAGCATCAGGCACAAATAAAAGACATAAAACATAAAAGGAAATGAGCCGACATGAACGATCGCGTGTTAAATTTGTTTTTGAGGTGGCGATACCTGATTTGATAATGTTACTGTGGCCGTACTCAGGACTCAGATGTCTGGAGCGCGTCAACGATCAGAGCTTTGCATGCGCAAGCTGGTTAAGTTTAGGATGGGGGTGAGGGGAATGTTAAATTGCAAGACGGTAAACGTCACAATTTGGTTAAATGTCAGTTTTACCGCGGGTGTCAGTACTGACGCTCTGGCACAGTGCGTCGCCTAAGCCTCCTGACGCGCAGGAGCTCGTCACCTGCTGTCTTTTCCGAGGACTGCATCTTGTCGCTCATTATCACGTGACAGCGCCCTATGATGATGTCAGCGCCAAAACTTACAAAACAAAGAGTAGACTCACCTCTTACATCAGGAAGAATCCGTGTGTTTCGAGCGTTATCCGTTCTTTCATAATCCGTTGTCGATTTGCGATCGGCAGAAGCTTTTCCAGTTCGCGCCTCATTTTTTTTACAGTAGCGGCCCAAAACGATCTCCTAACACATGGATTTTCTGCTTCCTGATCACGTGATGTGTGACGTACGTGGATCAAGATCGGCTTTAGAGCTGGGGTGTTTGTTCTCATGGTGCGGGGACTCGTTCCAACGCCCACACATTTAAAAAATGCAAATGACGACTTTAGTCATCAATGGCAGTGAAGGAGTTCATATGTAACACTGCAGCAAACTGGACACAGAGAAGGACTCAGACTGACATTTGTAAATTTGGTCTCTGTGACCACTGAGAAAAAAAGGAACTTAGTCACTTTACTGCAGTAGCTGAGAGGTGAAAGGGTGTAATTTGGTCAGTAAGATATCAATCATGTTTCTAAGGTCGCGAATACTGTTTCTACAATGCTGTTGCTGATTAGTAATGATTTAATCTTCTCAGTGAAATGGTAATTTGCCAACTTGGTTCAATGGTAAGCTCGGAAACTAAATTGTAACAGATGAAGAAAGAGGCTATTGTTTATTTGGTCTTTGATTTCTTCGACCATCCATTTCTCTTGAATCTTGGACATGAGTCTATAGTTAGAAATGCAGTGTGGGTTTCCTAATTTATTTATTTATTTTTTTCCTAATTTAAAAGTGGTGTGTGGAAATTCTGCTTGACAGATAGACTGAGTCATAATTTCTGTAAAACTGACTAATGCTGAACCAGTACTTCCATTCCGTAAAAGTCTTTAGCTTGGGAGGGTTTGATGTTTTTACTGTGTTGCCGTATTTGCGTCAGCGGCACATACGAAAACCAAACTGGGTTCTTTTCCTGGCAACGTCATCAGGCTCTTTCGTGCAATTTCCATCCACAATGAGTTCAGATGGTTGTCTTGGTTTGTGGTCTACTCACAATAACTTTTTAAGCTGATCCCATATTAAGTTTGAATTGCCTCTAGGCCTCAGTAGTTATAGTCAAAGAAAATGTGTCACTTTCTCAACATAGTTGTTACTGTATTCCATGGTGAACTGCTGTCTGTCGGAGCTGATTTAGACTTTATAGCACTTAAGATCGCATTCTTCTCATTTTCAGGATGTCGGCATTGATCCATGTGAGGCAAATTCTTGATTTCCTGTGTAACCCTGCGAGTAAATGCCTTAATTATGTGCTGGGGTTTGTGATTATCGTGCTTCCATCATGTACATCTTTATCTTTAAGCAGGGAATCCCAGTTGAGGCGCTTCACTGTTTCTGTGAAGCGGTCCTGTATCTTTTTAGGTGTTGTCAGTACTTCCTGCTCCTTAACAGGAGAGACCCTGAATCTCATCAATTTGAAGCTGCAAGTGCTAGAACGCGGTCAGATAGCCCTGCGATCATGTTGAAAGATGATTGAACAATTATTTCTACCACTACCAAATATCAAGTCAAGCTGTGTTTTAGTTATTGTGTTGCTCGTGTTGGTCCTTTAAATTAGGCTAAATGATATTTGGGGTCATGAGGTCATTTTTAGTTTAGTCACATTATGAGACACAGTTTACTAAATTGATCACTTCACACTGGATATTGATCTTTATACACACCATGACTCCACCCCCTCTAGATGTCACGTTGTGAGCCAAGAGGAGGTTAGGACCCAAATATGCAAAGATGCCAGATGACACAGGGTTGGTAGAAAATAATGAAAATCCTTTATTAAAGACTAAATCCAAAAGGGCAGGGAGCCAAAAACAAAAACAAAAAAATAAATCCTACTAACAAAACCGAGAGATATCCAAAAACCAAAATCTAGAGAGGGGACCGAGACAAGGGTGACAAAAACAATGACCCAACAACAAACAGAGATGCAGACAGGGTTAAATACACTGGGGCATGATGAGAGGAAGATAAGCTGCAGGTGCGTGGGGAGAGAAACCTAGTGAAAGCAATTAACTAATCAGGGAGAGGAAACTAACATGACCTAAGAGCAAAAACCTAAAGACAAGAAGAGCAAGCAAAATAACTAATATTCTAAGGGGGGAAGGAAAACTACAAAAACCGGTGGGGAAAGAGACACACTAAAGAGACTAATTAAATGAAAAGCTGAACCTTATAGACAAACTACAGAGGTTTGACTATGGGAGACCAACGGGAGCACAGGACCTGGGAGGGATAATCTGGAGGGGCTGCAGACCAGGGGACACATGAGGAACACAAGGAGACACTTAATGGGATCCTTTAGAGGGGGATGGAGCATACAAGGAGACACATGAGGGAGACGCAGACCATGACACTAGATTTTACTGTCTCATCTGTAGATTTGATAGTCTGGTACCAAGATTGCAGGTAACTGTGGATTTGTATGGGTCCAGGTTTCAGACAAGAAGAGACAATCTAAATATAATTTTGTTAAATATGCCTCGTTTGATCAGCCTTATAGTAAGCTGTGTACATTTAGGTGTCTTCCAAATGATCCATATGGTCTTAGTTTTGAGTCCCATACTATTTTGGAGTGACTGACAGTTTGGAAGACATTCTGTTACCTGTTTTGCTCTCTTACATTGTTATGCTACGCTAATGCTAATGGAATACTGCTGGATAAGGGGAATAACGGGGCTGTTGCCAAATGGTTTTTCCTACTTATCTAACTGGGGAATATATAGTAATGGACCAAATTTCACTTTACCATTAATAAAAAGTGAGAAAATTAATAATTTTACACATAGTGGTTCCCAAACGTTTCGTAATCTGACCTACGCAAGTAGATTTGTGACTCCAACGGTGTTTGGTTAAATGGTGCAAATAAACAAATTAAACTAAGCAATGACAACACAGACAACATATGTAACAATTATACCATTTTAATCTATTTATGGCTAATGTTAGCAATTATGGCACAAAAGTGTTGATAGCAAAATTCTACAATGATTTTGAGTTCTGATGATGATATAAACCCGTTTTTGGTCACAGACCTACAGCAGTGTCTTCACTCCAACTTTGGGAACCCCTGACCTATGATGTTAAAACAATGAAATTCTAGCTATAATTATTTACCTTTGACTGAAACCAACTGTTCTAAGTTGACTTTGCTCCAAATGTTCCAAATTAGAACATTCAAACAAACAGCCCTGCTTGTGTTTTGTCTTTAGGGACACCTGTATGTTGGTACAGCCATGGAAGTCCAGCGATTACCACTTGCGGATTGCAATCGCTATGGCGACACATGCAGAGAGTGCATCCTTTCTCGGGATCCATACTGTGGCTGGGACAAGGCCAGGAGGAAGTGCATCGCCATCCCACCTGGATACAACAACACTGCTGGGTAAGGTTAGACATCATGTCACCGCTGCAGACCTACTGGCTGTTTGGACATATACTAAAAATGAAACAAGAGTGAGGTTTTTAGTCATTTTTCAAAAGTACAATAATGATCCTGTCAGATGAAATAAACTCATGCTGCAACAGAATCTGCTGCTCGGACATGATCAAATTTGTCTGAAATACTAAACAAGAAAAAAAATCCAATAAACCCCAAAATTATATATATTTTTCATTATTAATAATTTATTTTCTGATTGAATTTTGGTTTCTATCATCTTGAGTCGATTTAGAGTACAAAACAGAAAAACTTGACGAGCTGAGGGGCTTTTGACAACTCTTTCCTATATAACTGTTAAATAAATGGTCTCATCTGCTATATATGCGTAACCATAGTTTTCCGTAAAGCCTCATTACCCACTTATGAAATAATTTTATGCTTTTTTTCTCTCTCTCTTTTCCTTTTACAGGACACTTATTCAGAATCTTGATGATTCAAACTCATCCATCTGTGGAGAAGCTGCTGGTGAGCCCTTCTAAGCTCTCTCTCTCTCTCTCTCTCTCTCTCTCTCTCTCTCTCTCTCTCTCTCTCTCTCTCTCTCTCTCTCTCTCTCTGTCTGTCTGTCTGTCTGTCTGTCTGTCTGTGTGTCTGTCTGTCTGTCTGTCTGTCTGCCTGTCTGTCTGTCTGTCTGTATCCTTATTAAACTAAAATGGGAACATTACCGGAGAACTGCAGCCAAAAAGATGATTATCATATAATTGAGCAGAGTCCAGAGTCCAGACACCAAGTGGGAAAGTACTTTTTTGCTTTAGGCCTTGCCCTGGTCCAGAACTCAAACTAATCAGGACAATAAGATGGCTGTTTCTTGTTGTGCCACTGGTACCACATACTTTGTCTCTCAATAGACCGGGGATTTGTTCTTTTTATTCCCAGTAAGCATGATTCAAAAATGAAGTAAAGCCGTGTGATTTTGATCTCTGGATTGAGTGGAACAAAGGAAAAACATGGCATCAATAATGCATCATGATGTGCTTGACTCTGCAGCATGCTCCTGCCTCATCTGCTTTACTTTAATAAGACAAGAATCCCAGTGATACAAGGTTTTAAAGCATTCCTATCCACGATGCAGCAGCATGTTATTACCACGTGTGTGCTTATCATATTGCCCTTTTTGCAATAGAAATTTCCATTTTCCCACAATGAAGCTTTATAATTTATTTATTTGTTCCTTTTTATCCACAGTGGGTTTTATTTGATCTAACAAAGAAAGAGATTTAAATTTAATTACTTAAGTTTTTTTTTCTTCATTCCAAAGCTTGTGATTGGATTAACCCACAAGGGGGACACAGTGTAAAGTCATCTTTGGGTTCATATTGACTGCTTGGCAAAGGGTCTCTGCACCAGACAGTTAATAATAAAGAAGCTGCCTCAGAGCCATCTCATTCAGCTTCATATTGTGCTTCAGTGATTTATTTTCCCAGACAATTTTACAATTGATCAAATAACCATAAACCATCATAATGAATATGGGAACATCACGGGCTGTAAGTCTGAATATCTCTGTCCCTCAGGCAGGTATTTATGTTAGGTAGGTTTTTATTACATTGCCTTCACAAAAAGAAATTAAACGAGCCTGGTATACAAACATATGCATGGCTACAGAATAACAATAATGAGTACTTTGCATTTGCTTTTTAATGCAGCTCTAAAGCAGCGTCGAACTTCGCCCAGGGAGGTTTTGGTGAAGGGAAGAAACACTACCGTGTTCCTCCCTTGTCCCGTGCACTCCTTCCACGCCACCTATCGTTGGGAGAAGGACAACTGCATCATGAACTACCCCTGCCTCTTCTCTGGAGACTTTTGTGTCCTGGGACCTGTAGTGCACACACCCCTCAAGGAAGGTGTCTTCCGCTGCATGGCTACTGAGGATGGATTCAAAGTGGAGGTTATTTCCTTCAGGCTGGTAAACGATGGCAGGCTTCTTTCTGCCTCTCTTGCTTCCACTGTGGGGCTGTCAGCCCTGTTCGCCGTGGCTAACCTGTGGCTTCATTAACCACAACTAACATTAAGGCTAACTCCTCATTCTTAATGGCTCCTACTGACAGAACGGCCAAGGACCCATTGTGTAGGGTTAGGTTCGCATCGCAATGATGTCCATGGTTGGATTGTTCACTGGTAATTGACGTTTTTTTATTTAGCTTTTTAAAGGAGAAAAAATGGAGAGTACACCAGTGAATACAAGAAATTGAGAAAAATCTATATTTTTAGCATCAGCCAACATATCTGCAGCCACAGCTGTCTTAACAAGATCAGAACTGTAAAATCCACCCATTAACATGTAATCTTAGGTGATTAGGAGCTACTGGCCATAAACTCTCGTGTCTTGCAAGTTCAAATATTCAACCATAATTTGGTGCTTTGCGAACCTTTCCTCTGTGACTGACTTAAAAAAAAAGAAAAGACAAACATATCTGATGAGTTAAGCAAAAAATAAAGACAAAACACCAATACCAGTCCAATTCTTTTAAACATTCCTCTCTATAGTTTGAAATTGAATTGATTGTGCTTATTTGTGGATATGTAAGCCTTTATTAAAGCTCCTATGTATTCCTTCATCTTGTTGTACTTCATTAATATAGCTCATTAGCATCTAGAACAATGTCTGGTATTGAAATTTAAAAAAGGCCTTAAAACTTCTGGGACATACTCCTAAGCACAATTTTGTAGTTGAGGCAGAGTACTGCGGACTCGTTTGGTGCAGTAATTAATGCAGCTGAGTTTAACAACATGGCTGAGAGGAAGTGTGAGCTTTTTTTGACAGGAAGTAGGTGGATGGGCAATGTCTCCTGTTCGAACATCACTGTGTCTCTGCACTTTCTCCTCAGACGTAGTTTCTTGCAACTTTAGGGCCAGAATATATTTGCTGAATAACAACGTGTTTAAAATGGCTGCCACGCGTAATTTGCATTGGTTTAAAATGCTGTTTGTGCACGTCCCCCATTATTAACATGAGACGTCCAAACGCTGCAGTATACAAGTAACCAGTAGGTGGAGTTGACAAACCGAGTGAGACACACTCACCATGGGGACTCCATCTCTGGTTTAGAGGTCTTTCGTACTTTCTACGATCTCAACATTAAACAGCTACTTATCTCTTCTATCGGTGCCATTTATTTTTTTGGTTGTACCCCACAAACCCGGTCAGAGTTCTCTATTGTGCCCCTAGTGGAACACTCCAGTACTACATTCAGTGCAGTGCAGCACAGCAGCAAGTATGCTGTCTGCACCAGCATGAGGTTAAAAAGCAAGTATATTCCAGCCCTTATGGGCCATTCCCATCTGTACCGGGTCGGCCCGGGCCGGGTAGCCCCAGTCGGCCCCAGCCTGGCCCGGTTGATTCCACACATCCTTGTCTTAAGCCCATGTGGGCTGATTCTACCCACCAATCAGAGGCTTGCTCTAATGGAAGGTGTGAATTTGCTGTCAGCAGTGGGTGTGTTGGCCCTGGTCGGCCTGAAGCAGACCCCCTCAAGAAGAGGGCTGAGAATGAGCCTTGGTTGGCCCGGAAAAATACCAGGCCACCCGGATATGAAAACAACCTACGCTACCCGGCCCGGGCCGACCCGGTACAGATGGGAATGGCCCATTAGAGTAGATTGCTTCAGATGTCGTTTTTGCATCTTGTTCACAACTTTGTCTATTGTTCCCATCTTTACATGTCACCAACTTTCTTCAGAATCTCTGACCTTTAAGTGCACGGTGTTCTATGAAGAGTCAACAGTAACGAGCTGAAATGAAACCAAAGGTTTTCAACTTGCTGAAGTCTGAAGTTGTGAACAAGGTGTTGTACTACAGCCATTTTGGTGAAGTCAGGCTTAAAGTAACAACAGAGTCAAGTTGCATTTTAAAATCTGCCAGGAGAAAGAAAGGCTTGTATTTAAATGAAAAAGACTTAGACCGATGAAGTGTGTTCTGGATGTATTCACTCCAAATGCTGATTTATACCATTGCTGCCTACATAGAAGTAAAAAAAAATGACTCATCATTTAGTGCCATAGTTTGACACCATTTCCTGCTTTGCAGTAAATAAAAAATCGTTTTGTTTTAGAATTCTTGTATTTGTGCTGAGAACCATGTTTGACCAAGTCATGCTTGTGTTGAGACCTTTGTATCTGTCCACTTGGTGGAGTTCAGTGATTTTTAAAAAGTGTGAAGAGTTCAATTTCTGCTTAATTATCTTACACTTGAACCAATGGCGATTAAAAATCACAATATAAACAAACCAAAATAGTCCTTCGTTCAGCAGATGGATCAGAATTAAGCTGTTAATATTCCCTTAAATGGTAATCGTCATACTGAAAAGGCAGAGGTCTTTCATGATGAATTATGTATGGGATTAGCATGTCCTCTGGCATTTTGGAAATGATCATTCACTAATTTTACATAAATCTATCGTAGATGAGCCTTCCACTGTGGTAGACGTATCATCAATAGTTAATGAGACAATGGAGCCGGCTCATTTCGTATTAAAGAATTGATTTGATGCCGGTAGGGATATGAGCAGTGAGCCCGCTTTCCACTGTGAAAAATAATAACAGCACAGCACTGTGGTTTTGAGTTTAGTGTGGTTTCTTTGGGACTGCTTGCATTTTTTCTCCCGATGATGACCCACTGACTGCCATAAAAAGAAAAGCAGATAAAAAGAACAAAGCTTTGTTAAACCTCATTCACCCGGTGCTTATTGCCTATTTTTATGTTAATCTGCCAAATGCCTCAACCCTACAAATAACATTTTGTCTGTTAAAACCTGATCGCTTTTACAACATCGGTCTTCCTTACAGCCACAAACATGCTATACTTCAAGTCTAACATGTCTCTCGTGTGTTTTCTGTCACCTGAATGGAAAATTCACTCTATCAGCTATAGTGCTGCTAAGTATTCAGTAAAAGCTGCTTTTCTTGTTAATGCAAGAGGGTTTTGGCAGCAGAAAACTCAAAAACCAAATGAGTTCACAGCATACGTACAAATAACCTGTTTATGTTTTACATATATTTGCCAAGTGCTGTATAAGCTGATGTGATTAGATAAAGAATGCTGTTATCACAACACACAATGACGGAAGCGCTCTTTGCTAGCCAATTTAGAGAATCAGCCTGGTGGCACGAAGTTCTCAGTTTTCACCAAGATCACCAGAAAAAGAAAACCTGCTGTATTATTTATTAAACATGTGCCAGGTGGAACCTGTTTCATCACCACCAGTGTTAGACAGATAGATCCAAACTTTATTATTCCCAATGGGGCGATTTGTCTTGCAGCCAGCGAAGAACAGTCACAGAGAGATGAAATATACAAATATATAACATAACATAACCACAACATCCATCGTGGGAACAGACAACAGGCTCTACAGTCGTATTAAGGCCAATCAGATCATATTATTATTATTAAAGTGACAGTGTGTATGTTCTCAGGTGATAGTGGGGCAGTAGATACCTAAATCACTGCAAGCAAACATTATTTTTGTGTTCAAATAAGACCTTACAAACAGATGGCCATTAGGGTAACAAATCACTGGGAGCAGAACCTCCAGCAAAACAACAGGAACATCAGATTCTCTTTCATCACTGGCAACGAGTGAAGAGGTAAATGTGTAAAACAACATGTTTCTTAATGGTGAAAGTTTTGTAACCATTTGTTACAAAGCAGTAAATGCATTTTGTCCTCACAGACATCCGTAGAAGGGAACATGGCATCCAATATGGCGTCGCCCCAAGACTTAGACCCACTCCCATGTATTTTAGACCAGATATTCATGGTTATATGTTATGAAACTGCCTATGTTTTTCAACAACTGGGCATCTTTTAATTAATTCACTACAACATTTCGAAGGGTATTTACAGAGATTAATGGTAAAAACTACACACCGTCACTTTAAGGCTAACACTAACAGGGAAGAAGGAACTTTTATTCCTTTAAGTGTTGTGTTTTATTTATAACTTTCAGCAAAGTTTTACCGAACACTAAACAAGGACTACTAATGGCTGGAATTGTGATTTTTAAGTTGTATCCTTAATTTGCTGTCAGAAATAACTCCAGTCCATCCAAGTCCGTCCTTTAATATGAACATTCACCCATTCGTCCCATCCAAATCCTTTTATCGCTCACTCATCTGTCCCTGTCAGCTAGTCCAGTAGAGACTTTCAAAACGGCCTCATCAGAAAACCATGTTGGTGGATTATGTTATCTGTTGTGAATTAAATAGGTCATGTGAGGCAGGTGGCTTTTTTGTTTGCCGTTGGGCTTTTGAGTGTCATGTACTGTACATGATGTGCACCCATGACTTTGTGTCGATATAAAATTTAATCAGCAATGTGCCAAACTATTATATACAAGAAGAGATTTATACCCTCTTATGTCAGTCTGAGGCCATTCCATGACATGTATTTTTAAATAACAGATATCTATAGTGCAATAGATATTCATGTAACTAATTCATATTGACATGTGTTTCCCTGAACATGTGCAGTGAAAATTAATAAAATGAGTATAATGAATTTGTTTATTGTTCTCATTTCAGTGCAAGAAGTATTTTGCAGTATGCTGATGAAATATTTATAATAAATTTAATTTTGATTGGGTTTTAAATGTAAGAAGGTCAAGGCCAGTAAATGTTTCACAGTATACTCTGCCTTATACCTGGTGACATATTTTCTAAATCAATTAAGTTGTAATGTTTCTGATTAAAGCATTGATGGTATTTACTTAGAGCGGTTTCCATGTCTTAGACTTTTGGTTTATTTTCCAACAGTCAGAGATATTGAAACTACTAGCAAGCTCTTGGTCTCGAAGAAAGGAATTTCACTAAAAATGGAACCAAGAAAGCTGGACAAATAGCAAAAGGTTTTTCTCTGCAAGCTGGTCTAGCTATGCTCCATTGCAGCATCTATCATTGGAGAGATGTTAGGTGGGCTTAGCAGAGCTGCAACGGAGAAAAACTACAAACATGGTGTCGGGTCAGGAAGAGAACTCATTTGAAATGGCTTTGGCATCAACTCTGGATGATTTAAATTTTGGCTTTTCTTTGTGACTTGATTAGATTGAGGTATATAATTCTGCGATAGCAAATTAACAAAACAAGCTAGCTTTAAAAAAGATTTTTCCTGCATTTTAACAACATTCTAACATAGTAAAGCTGTAAATATATGTAGAGATAAAAAAATATATATTTATAAGGTGGTTGTCGCTTTTTTCTAAAACCCTCCACCAATAACACGGCTCGGAACAAAAGCACCGATTGAACCACCAAACTGCTGCATTTCCCTGGGTCCACCAATTGTTGCGTGCTCACGTATTTTGCAGCAGAACACCACTGGTGTGAGAGGTTCTTCACTCAACAATATGACATACAGATCGACATATAAAACGATGACTGGTGTTTTGCGCTCTCTCGTTTCCTCTGGCAATGCAGATTTCCGATTCTAGAGGACGCAGTCCACTGATGAAACATGACAGGAGGGGGTGAGTGTTCCATGACCATTTTTGTGTTTAAAAGCTAGTTCGTTCTCTAGATTTGGTATTGCAGCTTTAAGTCTTTTATTTTGAAAACAGATGCACTATATTTGCTTCTTCTTCTATGGTGTACAGTGGACTGCCCCACTGACTGATTTCCATAGCGATTATTACGTTATGTTGTTTTTTGCTCTGATTGGTCCTGGTGCTGTCCAGCTGCATGCAGAGACATTTTGAAAGACAACTTCACCCCATGACAGAGCTCTGTCTATGGGTCATGGCCAGATTATATATTTACATACATAAGAAGAGTAGTGTTATGGAAATTTTATATTTCATTGCTTTAATCCTGTTAACAAATGTCCTGAAGCATTCTCACACTCAGACACACCCACACACTGTTCTTCCCCTACACTCATACACACACTGACTCTCTCTCCTCTCACAATGACCTCACTCCCATCTTTATCTCTTTGTTTAAATAAACTCTGTGATCAGATGTTAGGGGCATTTTGCCTCGTGCATGTGCCACAGTTATAACTGGTTGACTTGTCTGCTTTCCTTGTTGATTCTTCTCTCTCTCTCTAGCTGCAGGAAATGGGTTTATTGATAAACATATTGATAAAATCCATGACAGGTTGCCAGGGTATAATAATGGTTTTTGAGTGTGGAAATGTCTGTAGGTCTTATCTTCAGAATGTTTTGCAATTTACAGTGAATGACTTCCATCCTGGGAGCTGATACATTACCTGAGAGATAATTAAGTTCGCCAAGAAAGACGAGTTCACTCACACTTCTTTAGCACATAGAAAAATCTATCATTAGCATCTTTTAATTACTTTCCTGGGTGCTGAATTAAAAAAACGGTTATATTCCATATGCTCAAATGTTGTGTATCGCACTTAGAGATTTGAGAAATAATTGCAAGATGGTTTTCAGCCTAATCTCAGATCTCCAGTCCTGATTAGCAGATGCTTCTTTTTACATGTAGATTTATTCTTCCTATTCGCAACAAAGTTTAGCATCATTTTAACTACAGAGTCTTAAAACAGTATCAGATACATTTCTAAATATGGAGAGGTGATAATAGTTTAAGAAGCCGAAATCTTTGACTTCATACAACCCATAAAACAAACAACAAGAGGCAGTAGCTACATTTATGTGAGCACAAGTAATTGAAATGAACGCCCTATCAGATCAAAAATGTTTCATGTTAACATGTCAATCGGAATATTTTGATCCAATACAGCCCGATCGGAATGAAATTCCATTCCGATTGAGAGAGGTGGTTTTGTCCGATCATCATTACAATTGACATCCACGCACACACTCATTCAGAGTCTTGGAGTAAAATAATGTTCACAGCACATGCGTGCAACTTTGACGTGACGTCTTTCCACCTTCGCAGCCGCCCAGCACAAGCTGAAAACACGATGGAAGGTAAACAGAAGTTATCCTGCTCCCCTCTCCTGTGGCGGAGGAGCAGTAGCGTTCCGTACCTCTGAGCCTGTTGCTTAATTAAAGAGATCAGTAAAAAAAAAAATATTGCATACAGGTAAAAATGCAAAGAAGGTTCACAATGGGGGAAAACGGTAAGTCAACAGACAACGCTAGAGAATAAGAAAATAAAATGCAAGGGGAAAGACGTGCAGACAAGCTGGTGAATTAGGCAGGACATATTGGAAAGATACCGGGTGTTAAATAATTTTTATTAAAGCAGATGTTAAGTTTTAAATTAGCAATTTGTAAGAATTCTAAATAAAAATGATCACAAATCATGTTGGAAGGAAGGTATATTGAAACCAAAGAATTGAAGACCATAAACAAGAGCAACCCAGAAGTTATTTCCTAAAAGGCCACGGTATCCTTTTGGTTTATGCTAATATCAGGTGAAGCAGGCTAGAGGTTAACATTGCACTGACTATGCAAACAGTGAATTAAAAAATTGTCGATTCTAAGAATATTTCAAGCTACTTTTTTGCTTACCAACAACTCAAAATTACAGTAAAATGTGTGTGTGTGTGTGTGTGTGTGTGTGTGTGTGTGTGTGTGTGTGTGTGTGTGTGTGTGTGTGTGTGTGTGTGTGTGTGTGTGTGTGTGTGTGTGTGTGTGAAGTGAATATTGAATCAATAGTGAAGTTTTACTTGCTTTTAAAGGTTGAATATGGAACAATTTAATTAAAACCTATATTTAAAAAAAATACAATAATAGCTCAACAGGATATTTAGAGGTGTGCAGAAAAAGTATAATAATTCCTTTAAAAGCTTCATTTTAATTTAAAAAAATAACCAAATGTTTATTTTGACAGACATGACACTGGGTTTATTTTTACATATACTAGCTAATAAAGGGAACTGTTGCCACTGATACTGATTTGTCACTGGACATGGCGCTGGCTGGTCATTTCACATATCGGCAGCGAACCTGGCATCCTGGCAGCTGGAAATCTTGCTCTATTGTTGCAACTACAACCTCCACACACTAGATGGCATTATGGTGTTTCTGTTCCATATTCAACTTTTACTGATTTGTTCAGAACTATAACAGCAAGCTAATAGCAAAATGGCAAACAACCGCACTTCCTCTAATGCCGGGGGCATATAACTGCAAGAATTTTACTAGTGAGTGCTCCCTGAGGTAAAACATCCAATTGTGCTAGCACCAGATATGACAATGTATTTATCTACTTACCAATTTACCATAAAATACTCATCTTTCCTTATCATCAATGATATTATGGCACTGATCTGTAACTGAGATTAACCATAAAACTCACAAAAAAGCAGTCAAAAAGTAACTTTTTGTCTAGAAAATGAGCTGCAGTAACCACATTTGACCACAGGATGTCACTCTTACTTCATTCTTACATATTGCACCTTTAGTTTTAGTAAGTGTGTGCAGTAGACTGTAAACAGTGAACCATGAAGGTATTTTTCTTAACTTAAAACAAATGCCATAAAAATATATCATGGTGTAATTATTCATGTGATTGCTTAAATATATTAGAAAGAAAATGGAACCTAAACCTGGCATTTGCATGACCTTCGTCATTACCCTCTCCTTATTCTGCTCCTATTCTGCCTTTCCCGGGATCCTCTGATTTCCTTCTTTCCTATTCATCTTCTCTTTCCCTTTCCTTACTGTTTTAATCACATTTTTTCTCATTTAAAAATAATTTTAATCTTTTTTTTCTCATCTTTTTTACACTTAAATTTTATTTTTATTCTTTTGTGAAGGGCCTTGCAATTTTTATCTTGAGAGGGGCTATATAAAAGATTGTTTTCTTTCTTTTCTTCCATAAACAGCTGCTGAGAACAAGTTGTGAGCGGCATGACACACTTCTACACCATGACATCATCATTACAGCTCAGGAAAATCTGTGAATAAGTGGCTGGCATCACATCTGAATCAGTTCTACCAAACCACCCTTTTTCCAGACTGAAGTAAATGCCATGCAAAAATATCCACCGCCAAATGAGTCATAATAGAAAACAGGAGATTTGACAAGGAAAAAAAGAGATTAAATGAATCAATATGGGCCAATGATCACACTAAAAGAGATACAAAGGATCACAGCCCAAAACCACCAAGCTCAATAAAATATCAACAGAGAACTTTTGTAACTTTTCCCTTGAGTTCGTCATCCAAGCAGTATGGTTGGATGAATCTGCGAACAACTTTGACTCAAAATTCCAAACTGTTTTGGTTAGATTTTTATGAAAGTGTGTGTAACCTGTAACGTGATGAAGGTGCACACGAGTGACCTTTGCACTCCACCTGACGTTGAACAAACCAGAGTCCTAAAGGGACTCCGATGACAGGGGAAGGTGCAGTTCCCCAGCAAGAGGCCAAAAGTGGTGAGGTACGAACCGCACTCTGAAGAACAGTACATGGTTTCAAAAGTCTCTGAAGTCTTTGGAAGCACACAAGTCAGCAGATTATTAAGGTATCCACGTGGAGGTAATAATTCGAAGCAGGAGCAACTTTATATGTCCACGGGTAGGGAATACTTCCAAAATAGTATATTGATCTTTGTAATTGCATTTATCGTGATTCAGTGCGGGAAAGAGCAGCAGGCAGGTCAGGTCCCAGCGAGCGAAGTATCCCAGCAGCCATGCCGGAATCCGCGAACGTCCAGGTCCTACGAGCCGGAACACCCATCAGGAGGAGCAGAATCCGATGACGAATCATAGGTCCACCCCCAGGAAGCGAGGATCATCGACAAAACTCAGAGGAGGAGAGAGAGCACAGCACAGGGCACTTCAATGTAGACACAACAAAATGGCATCTAATGCAAATTAACAAACAAAAAGAAACCTAGCACTGTGAGTACCTGCATGTACTATGTGTAGCAATTATGTGAATTAGCATTTTAAGTGAAGAAATGGATGCAATACGCTACATGTACTGGAAAAAGTGGTGCAAAAAGAATAAAATTATTAAAACCCTATACTACGTATGGGAGAAATCACTGCACTAAGTAACATGTAATCAAAATGAAGGGCAAAAATGGTTGTAGCCCATAATGGTAAATTAACAAAATTAATCACAAAGTTTTCAAAACTTAATCACTGTAGTAAAATTATTTAAAAAGATAGATATATGAGTGTCAAAGAGCACTAAAAATGTAAATCAGTGAAGTTAGTAATCAACCTACAATTGAATGTACCCATAAGGAATTACGATTAGTGAAAATATTTGAAAAAAAAATTTGGATAACAGTAATATGTGGACTAAACCCATCTACTGTTAACTACCTGATTACCTGACTTCAGGAACCCACAGCATGTTTATCTCAAATCACCCAAGTCTGCACGTCATGTATAAACAGGAAAGACAACCATGCACACACACAAACATAGACAAACTTGTGTAACTTGAGATAGAGAGCTATGGAACCGACGAGGTGCGAAATCACCCCCCTTTCAAAGTCGGTAAGTTGTTGGTGGTAACATTGACCAAATTAGTGGAACCCTTGTGCGGTTTGATTGGGTCCCTGTTGTAGTGTAATGGTTTATGCTCTTTTATGAAAGAGGAACCATTCTACATATTAATTCAGAATATCAATGCTATAATTGGGTGTGGGCATCATTGCAAATCTTAATAATAAGTCAAGGTGAAACCTTGAAAAGTTAGAATATGGTGCACAAGTCCCACAGTACTGGGAAAATGTAGTAAAGATCTCTGTCTGAAAGTGACCAATCACGTTGGGGAAGGCGGCTCCTTGGAACCCGCCCCCCAAACTGTCAAAAGTTAAACTTGTCCGATAGAGCGGAATTTCTACTCGAGAGCAGAGCAGGCTGCGCGAGCGTGCATTATCAGTTCCACGTGCATAGTACCCAGACTTACGTGTGACAGGATCTATTTTCTGTGCTTGACTGGATAAAATCTGCTCTTGTGTCTTTCAAAACATGCGCAAGGTGCTTTTTCACGCTCGTGAATAGTTTAAAACATGCACGGAGGGCTTTTTTAGCGCTAGTGGATGGGAACTTATCCTCTCACAGACGTTGAATTATCTTCTCGTGATTGTGCGTGCTCTTGTGAGACCTTATTGACATAAAATTGACTCCATGCTGAATTATAAAAAGAAACAACCCACATGGTTAGCAGAACAATACCCAGAGGCAGCATTTAATACCTATTTTTAAATAATTACAGATGACTACGAGATAAATATTGTCTTAGTTAATCACAGGTGCAAAATTAACCTGTAAGCGACTGTTTTTAAGGTTATCCTGAAGCCTGACCTATCCTGAATCCTGAGCCTGTTCTAGTAAAAGAGCAAATTTACTTAGAAAGCTTTTTTAATGTATTATCTTTGAAATATGATCAGTCACTCTGAGTTTATCATGCAGGCAGAACATAAAAATTGTCTTCTACCCTATTTCCTGCATTAGCTGGTGAAAGAAAAAAGACAGGAAAGTGCTTGGGTTAGAAAAAGCCACACGGATCTTCCTCACAATGTAAATTAGCACTCGTGCACTCATTCTTCTTGGCTTACAAGAAAGGCTGTGTTGATTTTAATGTCCAGGAGAGAGCAGAGCATGTCTCGGCTAGTGGAAGCTAACTGTTAGCCTTAGCAACTCTACCACACAATAGAACTCCTTCAGGCTTGTGTTATTTGTGGAGATAAAATATCAACGTTACAGAGCAAATGGAGGCTGTAGAACAGTTGTGTTGCTGTTGTGACAACCTGTGGTTGCTCCCCATTGCTCATTTCCTGCCTCCTCTCTGCCTTGATGGCACATGCTCAGCACCTGTGCGCCACGCCCAAGTTCACCTTCAAAAGGAAGGCCTCCCCTGGTTTTTTTTCCCAATAATTTACCTGAGAAACCAGACACACTTTTAGATCCTTCTAACAAGACTGTTGATCCCTTGGATGTGTTGTGCTTTTGGAGACACCAGAGCTCATCTTAAAAGCGGATTTGTCTGTTGGTTGCCCTCACCTTTTACAGAAAATAAGGGTGTATACTAACTAATTTTAAGTATATGTCCTTGTGTGATGGAGGAAAAACTGGGTACAAAGAAAATTTCTTAACACACTAATCCTCTAAGTCAGGAGGGAGACCTGACTGGCACCCCATAATACCAACTAAACCAACCCAGGAGTGAAACCGTTACACTGTCACCCAATCAGAGGCAAGATTTTCTGATATCATAAATATTTTTGAAGACTCCAAATACTGGCATGTTTTGCTCCTATCTCCTTTGGCTCACTTCTACTTCCTGAAACAGGAGTGCCAGAGTTCCTTATTTACATACTTTGCACAATTCCCCCCACATCCTCCACCCCCAATTCCCTTCTAAATTTTCTGCCAACTGTGCAAAATCCCTTCCTCTGCTCTTCTCTTCTAAAAAAAGAGGATCCAGCTTCATACATGTTGTAAGAAAATTCAAGTTCCTCTCTGAGGTTTCTGGGAAGTGTTGATTGTTCTTTAAGGTTTCATTTTAAACAAATAGGAAACGATAAAAGATCTACATGACAAAGTCACTGTGGTCATGTGGTAAGTTGCTCCATCTGTGGTCTAGGATATTAGGTGGTGTAAGTGAGCAGTCAAATAAAACAGTCATAAACCAATTCTTAGCTTTCTTATTTGTGTTTATGATAGCCTGTGGATGGCATTCATTTTTATCATTGATCAAACATTTACACTCAACAAAAATATAAACGCAACACCTTTGTTTCTGCTCCGATTTTTCATGAGATGGACTTAAAGATCTAAAATTCATTCCAGATACACAATATTACCATTTCTCTCAAACATTGTTCACAACTCAGTCTAAACGTGTGATAGGGAGCACTTCTGCTTTGCTGAGATAATCCGGGTATCTTCCCTGAGACGCTTCTGCCAGAACTATTAACCCACAACGCCAGAGGAAAAGAGATGGGGCTAAACACCCATCACCGTTTTCTAGGTCCAAATGTCTTTTGTTGTCCGTGACTTCAAATGGTGTTTTTTTATAGGGACTATAGTATTTACTCCTAAAGTAGAAGTGGTAGCAGCTGACTGTTTCTCCTTCTCTGATATTATTGAGCTGAGAAACTCACACCAGTGGCGTTCTGTTGAGAAATACGTGAGTGTGTTTTGAATGCAGGTCGCTGGGAAGTGCAGTGGTTTGGCTAGTCCGACATCCAGATGATCCAATAATTGCTTTAGGTCTGAAATGTGTTATTGGCAAAGGATTTTAGATAAACACCAAAGAACCACTTTATGGGATTTTTTTAATCTCCACAATTTATTTATTGTGTTAGAACATTTTTAAAAGGCATGAAAACATGTTTTAAGCTAATTTGTTTTCTAAATTTGTGTTGCACACATGAATGAATAGTCAGTGTGTTTTGTTGCGGGTTTTAATCCATCTTTGGCTGTTAACACAGACGAGAGTGCAATGAGCAGTGTCTTCTCCAACAGTCAAACAGCACTGAATTAATTGTTGAACCGTTTAACACTTAACATAAACATTCACATCCTTAGCTTGACCTTAAAACAAGTCAGATACAGCTCACTCCTTTCAAGCACACAACATTTATAGCAGCATCTCCATATTTAGACTGTGATACAGGAGTTCCTCAAGGATCTGTTCTTGGGCCTTTATTGTGCTCGCTTTTTATTAATAACTTACCTGAAGTCTGTCCAAATATATTTGCTTAAATGTATGCAGATGATGATTTTTCAAAACGCCCCTTAAACTTGAAGCAGTCAAATATATTCCTGGATGGAGTAGAGCTTGATCTAGCACCAGAATTTAAATACCTTGGGGTCATTCTAGACCCAACATTATCCTTCAAGAGTCATTTAATCAAAGTGTCCCAGGTACTTAAATTTAATAATCGAAATTTTACTCATATACGTAATAATCTAAATATGAATGTTGCAAAAACTTTTTTTTTACTCAATGATCATCTCTCATATGGACTATTGTTTGACATCCTGGTCACTTGCTTGTCCAACAACACTTAAAACTATTGCAAACATTTATAAAAGAAGTTTAAAATTACTTGACAAAAAACCTACACCAGATGTAGGTTTGGATAAGCTGTTATGTTTTGGTTTAGAGTTCATCGTTTTTGTGGTGCAGATCTCCCTTTTATTGCATTTAGAGTGTTGTGGGTTTTCGGTTTAGTTTAAAATATCACCTTAAGTTTGGTTTAACCGCCCAGTTTAGAATTTGGACCTTTGGAGATCCTTATTTTGGTCCAGAACCCTGTAATCTTTGCCCAGTGGTACATCCCAGGTTATTTGTACTTTTATTTTAATTTCCCACAGGCAGAATTAGTTTTATTATTCCCAACCTGTGGATGGAAAGATTTAGGTTTTTTTTGTAAATAAACTGATCATCATTTTAACTTTTAAATCCCGTTATTGTCCCTTCCTTTTTGCACACGAGCCAAACTCCCCAGGAAGGATCGTAACACCACTCGCCTCACGCACATAAGTGACCAAATCAAAGCAGCATGGAGACACTCCGTCTCCAACCACCTCTCAGGCAGCAGCCTGCACTCCCAAGTTCTACATGCCACCAGAACATAACCAACCACAACACAATAAAAGCTGTGTTATACAAAATGGAAGGCCTGTAGTGTTTATTCTCTTACAGTAACAATTTATCAATTTTGGGAGGAATTTATTTGAGATTTTTTGGTTTTTATTAATTGTGCAATAGAAAAATAATCGCTTGATTAATCATCTAAATAGTCATTAGAATAGTCGACTATTCGATAAAATAATCGTCAGAATAATCGTTTTAAAAATAATCGTTTACCCCCAGTCCTACTTCTTAGAATACCAGGATAGGAAGGATGGTGTAGAATTACGTTTATTAGATCTATACATGAATATTACCAATATTGGTGTGTGTCAGAAACAGCGTAAGGCTTAATGTCTTTTCCAAAAAAAACAGGTGATGGGCCGGTCTCCAGTCAAAATGCCCGGGCTGAATTTTTGTCCCAGTCCAGCCCTGCTTCTTATGTTCGTAATCCTGGTTGTCTCGTGCTTCAGCAGTTTGCTGCAGTCAGCGTTATTAACTGAAAAATATTAAATAATTACTTGTCTTCACAATCACATTTTCTTTATTATTGGTCTCTCCATTTGTGCTTCCATTTCTGATGCATGTTCATGATGATACAGCAACCAGCAACGTATTGTACAAAAAATCCCAAATAAAACTAATAATGTAAAAAGTTTATAACCTATTTCAAACTGTGGGGAATATTTTTAAAACGTAGAATCAAACAAACTGAAATAAACCCGTCTGCAGCTCGTCAAGCTTGTCTAAACCCTCCTGCTCACAACCCCCGACACGCCTGAAGCAAATAAACTTTCAGACAACTGTAACAAAATACCTGTTCTTACTGAGCTATAACCTGCAGCTAATGGGCTTCCATCGTGTTCATTTACTGCGTAGCTGATACTGTATCGATAAGCTAATTTTAGCTATTTTGCGGGTTTTTTCCTCGTTTCAAAGACTGAAGGACGCGACTCAGCATCCGTTACATAAACACAGCTGCACACAGTTAGCTCATTAAAGGTTATCTAGCTAAAACTGGGAACATAAAATATCGTTGTTGGCTTATTTTGGTACGAAGCGGTCAGCTAACGCTTCACAATGCAACAAAATGATGACATTTCATCAACTTACCGGAGAAAATCCTTCCGAAACACCGAAAATGAACTGCAGTCAATGCAGCAGTGGGGGCTGTTTGGAACTCTTCGAAGCTACGTGAACCACGTGACTTCCCCATTCCATAGGAGTCTATAGAGCTCCGGGAGTTGAGTCACGTTTCCCGGCATGCAACAGTTCAAATCGAAACGGCGCCATTTGGCAGGCAGAAGCCGGCAGCTGGACTATTTGTTATTGTCAGAAAACTCAATCAAACGGGAAATATGGTAGATTCCTGTTGTGCCCCAGGATGCAGAACAGACGCGGACGACATAAGGAATGAGCCTTCTACAGGATTCCCCAAGATCCGGAGCGCCGCAAACGTTGGATGATTGTAATAAAACGCGCTAGTGACCGGATAAAATGAAACTGTGGGATCCCGAGAGTAAAGGTTTTCGCTTATGCAGTGACCACTTCATATCAGGTACTTAAACCAACATTTCCTCAACTGTGTACGGTGTTTATTTTAAATGCTTTTATTACGATTCTTAGTGGGCTTCCTAAACTTATTTTGGCGTGGCTTTTTCTGTCTTATTACTCATAGCAACAAGTAAACATCACGTAAAACGTTGCCTCGTGAGTTCTGCTTGCTGCCGTTTACGTGTTTTATGATCACAGCAATTAACCGGCTAAGCTGTATTTAATTTTTAAGCAATGGTTGATCAATTGTCAGATCACACATAAAAAGCACTTTGGATTGCTATTATCTGTCTCACCGAGACATATCTCAGACAGATCATGAGACGCTCCTGCCTGACATATTTATTTTATTCACGGAAAAAAATCAAACTAGTGATTTCTCTTGGCGTTCAGTTTATACATTCAAACAGCACAGCACTCTATTTAAACTACTTACATGTAAATCTGTTATTTGTCCATCCATTTTCATCCGTGTATCCGGAGTCGGGTTGCGGGGGCTGTAGCGTCGAGAGTCCCTGACTTCCCTCTCCCCAGCCGCCGGAGCCAGCTCCTCCGGGTAAATCCCAAGGGGGTCCCCGGCCAGGTCCAGTAAGAAGTCCGCTCCGACAGCTTCTGGCGTCGGAGCGGGCAGTAGCGTCGAGAGTCCCAGACCTCTCCCCAGCTCCTCCAGCCGGGGGAATCCCAAGGGGTTCCCCGGCCAGGTCCAGTAAGAAGTCCGCTCTGACAGCTTCTGGCGTTTTTAAAAAGTATCCCAGGGGCACGGTAAGGGTCGGAGATGTTTAGTCTATTTAATTTCTGACTACATAAAATGATTTCTTCGGTTTAAAGTGTGAAGTAAACGCCGACAAAGTAAAATCCAAGCGGATCCCGTTCACGTTCATAGTTACATCCGTGTTTGTTTACCTTTTTTTTCCTGCCAAAATGGCGTCTACTAACTCAGAGTCACGTGGGGTCCGGAGCTCTATTGGAGTGTCGTAACTCTCTACAGCTCTGACAAAACCCTGCCCTCCTCTCCCAATGATTGGACAGGAATTCGAGAAACGTGATTGGTAGCTAAGACTCGTGCTCTCACTGGTTCCACCCAAGTTCCTCCCACTGACGCTAGAATCGAGACAAAAAGATTCGTAACACTGTAGATTTGAAGTTTGTACCTGTAGAATGAAATGTGTGTTTTGAGAGTTTTGATTTCAAACATGTACATAGATTTTTTCAATTTGGAAGTCTGCTAGTTACAAAACGAAAGTTTCATGTTTCTGAATGAATGTTTGATTTTACAAAACGAGTAGTAAATGTACAAAATAAAAGTTTGATTTTACAAAATAAAAAATACATGTACAAAATACAACGTTCCTGTTACAAAACAAGAAATACAAGTACGAATTGAGAATTACAAGTTAGAAAACTAAAGTTACAAGTTACGAATCCAAAGTTACAAGTTACGAATCCAAAGTTACATATGATGAAACATGTTCGAAATTACAAAACTTGGTACAAGTTACGCTGAATATTGTCCCAATCCTAGTTCCATACCTCACAACCGCAG
This sequence comes from Nothobranchius furzeri, assembly GCF_043380555.1. Lineage (NCBI taxonomy): Eukaryota > Metazoa > Chordata > Actinopteri > Cyprinodontiformes > Nothobranchiidae > Nothobranchius > Nothobranchius furzeri. The sequence continues at coordinate 66,117,361 of NC_091745.1, forward strand.
ACGACGTGTACCCAACATATGATGAAACATGTTCGAAATTACAAAACTTGGTACAAGTTACGCTGAATATTGTCCCAATCCTAGTTCCATACCTCACAACCGCAGACGACGTGTACCCACACCAGCCCAGGACCTCCACATCCAGCAGGTTCACCTCCAAGATCGTCTGAGACCAGCCACTCAGACAGCTGCTGAAAGAAATGGTTTGCATAATCAAACAATTTCTGCACAAACTGTCAGAAACCGTCTCAGGGAAGCTCAAATGCATGCTCGTCATCCTCATCGGGGTCTTGACCTGACTCCAGCTCGTCGCCATAACAGACTTGAGTGGGCAAATGCTCACATTCGATGGCGTCTGGCACATTGTAGAGGTGTTCTATTCACGGATGAATCTCGGTTTACATTGTTCAGGGCAGATGGCAGACAGCGTGTGTGGCGTCGTGTGGGTGAGCGCTTTGCTAATGTCAATGTTGTGGATCGAGTGGCCCATTGTGGTGTTGGGGTTATGGTATGGGCAGGCATCTGTTATGGACGAAGAACACAGGTGCATTTTATTGATGGCATTTTGAATGCACAGAGATACCGTGATGAGATCCCGAGGCCCATTGTTGTGCCTTACATCCAAGAACATCACCTCATGTTTCAGCAAGATAATGCACGGCCCCATGTTGCAAGGATCTGTACGCAATTCTTGAAAGCTGAAAATGTCCCAGTTCTTGCATGGCCAGCATACTCACCGGACATGTCACCCATTGAGTATGTTTGGGATGTGCTTGACCGGCGTATACGACAGCGTGTGCCAGTTCCCACTAATATCCAACAACTTCGCACAGCCATTGAAGAGGAGTGGACCAACATTCCACAGGCCACAATTGACAATCTGATAAGCTATGCGAAGAAGATGTGTTGCACTGCATGAGGCAAATGGTGGTCACAACAGATACTGACCGGTTCTGAGTTCCCAGGCCCCCAGTAAAGCAAGAAACTGCACATTCCAGGGTGGCCTTTTATTGTGGGAAGTATAAGGTACACCTGTGCACTACTCATGATGTCAGATCAGCATCTTGATGTGGCACACCTGTGAGGTGGGATGGATTATCTCAGCAAAGCACAGGTGCTCACTATCACACATTTAGACTGATTTGTGAACAATGTTTGAGAGAAATGGTAATATTGTGTATCTGGAATGAATTTTAGATCTTTAAGTCCATCCCATGAAAAATCGAAGCAGAAGCAAAGGTGTTGCGTTTATATTTTGTTCAGTGTATATAAAACTAGGAATCCATATAGTTAAATTTAATATATTGTTTTACAATAGACTTAAAAATCACTTTATTATTCAGCAGTGGGAAAATGCTGCTTTAGTAGAGATATTTTAAATATATGTATTAATTGAAATATTGTACTGTAGCTTCTACAGTGTGTTTTTGTCACAACTGTCACACCCGGTCATGTCTCCCCGTTTAGTTCAGCCTTGTGTCTCGTTGATTACTCCCACCTGCCTCTCGTTTCCCAATCACCTTAGCTCCCAACCCTCCTGTATTTAAACCCTGTCTGTTCTTTGTACTGTGTCGGATCATTGTTTCATTGTCCAGCGTGCTTCAGTATTAAAACCCTTTGAATGTGCTCAACTGTCTGCCTGTTTTCCTGCTCCGCGTTGGATCCTCATCTCAGCTCCGTTCCTCTCAGCAGCGCGCTGACAGAATGATCCGACCCAAACCCGTTGTGAGATCCAGCGAGGAGATTCTCCCGTGGGAGCACCTGCTTCAGTGGCTCACTCCGAGCCACCACCCAGCTTCTCCATCGCCTTCCCCTGCTTCAGTTCTGCCTCGCCGAAAACGCCGTCCTCGGCCATCAGCCGCAGCAATCCTCGCTGCTCTCCCGGAACCGGACGAGGGGTCGGACCGGGAGCAGCTTCCGGATCGCTCCAGCTTCGTGGGCACCCGCCTGGCTGTGTGCTCCCCGGGAGTTGGCCCACGGCGTGGGGAGGCATGCCGGGCTCCACCGCAGCGGCTGGTCCCTGGAAGGAGCCACGAGCTCGCTGCAGTTCTGGCTCAGTGCGCCAACTTGGACACGCCCCCAGTCAGACCAGCAGTCCCGTCTCCGGTCCAACTAGCGCCTTCGTCATCTGCAGGCGGAGGAACCACGCCCACAGCCCAGCTGTTGGAGCTCCAGGCGGAGCTTGACCGGATCCGCCAGCTCGTCAGCCTCCAGGAGAGTCACCTGGACACTCTATCCTCCCCGAACCGCCAGGAGAGGAGTGAGCCCGTCCACCCAGCGGAGCTCGCTGGTCTCCGGGCTGAACTGGCCCAGCTCCATCGAACCCTCAACCTCCAGGAGCTTCAGCTGGACGGGCTGTCCCCCCTGCTCTCACGGCTTCCAGCCCTACCAGTTCCACCACTTCCAGTCCAGCCTGTCCAGGCAGCCCCTCCTGCAGCTGCCTCGCCTCCACTCCAGAGGGCCCAGAAGCAGAAGGGACGGGCTCAGAAGCAGAAGGGATGGGCCCAGAAGCAGACGGTTCCAGTTCTGGCCCCGAAGCGGACGGGTCGGCCCCAGCAGTCGGCGGTCCAGCAGTCGGCGGTCCAGCAGTCGACGCCCCCGGACCAGAAGTCGACGCCCCCGGACCAGAAGTCGACGCCCCCGGACCAGAAGTCGACGCCCCCGGACCAGAAGTCGACGGTCCAGAAGTCGACGGTCCAGAGGTCGACGGTCCAGAGGTCGACGGTCCAGGGCTCTGTGGCCGACGCCCCTGCCAGTCCTGTGGCCGACGCCCCTGCCAGTCCTGTGGCCGATGCCAGTCCTATGGCCGACGCCTCTTCCTCGTGTTCTGAAGTCGACTCCTCTTCCTCGTGTTCTGAAGTCGACGCCTCTGATGACGTCGCCTGTCCAGAAGTCGACGCCTCTGATGACGTGGCCTGTCCAGAAGTCGTCGCCCCTGATGACGTCGCCTGTCCAGAAGTCGTCGCCCCTGATGACGACGTGTACGAAGTCGTCGCCCCTGATGACGACGTGTCCGAAGTCGTCGCCCCTGATGACGACGTGTCCGAAGTCGTCGCCCCTGATGACGACGTGTCCGAAGTCGTCGCCTCCTCCTCTAATGACGACGTGTCCGAAGTCGTCGCCTCCTCCTCTGATGACGTCGCCTCCTCCTCTGATGACGTCCCGTCTGATGACGTCGCCTCCTCCTCTGATGACGTCCCGTCTGATGACGTCGCCTCCTCCTCTGATGACGTCCCGTCTGATGACGTCGCCGCCACGTCTGATGACGTCCCGTCTGATGACGTCGCCGCCTCCTCTGATGACGTCGCCGCCTCCTCTGATGACGTCGCCGCCTCCTCTGATGACGTCCCCGAAGTCGGCTCGTCTGACGACGTCGCCGCCTCCTCTGTTGACGTCCCCGAAGTCGGCTCGTCTGACGACATCGCCGCCTCCTCTGATGACGTCCCCGAAGTCGGCTCGTCTGATGACATCGCCGCTGCCTCGTCCTCTGAAGTCGGCTCGTCTGATGACATCGCCGCTGCCTCGTCCTCTGAAGTCGGCTCGTCTGATGACATCGCCGTTGCCTCGTCCTCTGAAGTCGGCTCGTCCGATGACATCGCCGCTGCCTCGTCTGGGGATGCTCTTTGCACTCAAGAGGCCGACGCTCCATCCAGCCCGGCGTCTCCACGGTCTCCGGTTCCGATGGTGGTTTTGAAGGCAACGCCGGCCCAGCCTGCAGTGACTTTGTCGCCGGCCCAGCCTGCAGTGACTTTGTCGCCGGCCCAGCCTGCAGTGACTTTGTCGCCGGCCCAGCCTGCAGTGACTTTGTCGCCGGCCCAACCTGCAGAGCTCCTCTTCTGCCGCAGGCGCCGGCCTCGAAGGGCCCGTCGCCTCCTCATCTGCCGCAGGCGCCGGCCTCGAAGGGCCCGTCGCCTCCTCATCTGCCGCAGGCGCCGGCCTCCAAGGGCCCGTCGCCTCCTCATCTGCCACAGGCGCCGGCCTCCAAGGGCCCGTCGCCTCCTCATCTGCCGCAGGCGCCGGCCTCCAAGGGCCCATCGTCTCCTCCTCTGCCTCAGACGCCGGCCTTCCAGTGCTCGTCGTCTCCTCCTCTGCCTCAGACGCCGGCCCCCAGAGCTCGTCGTCTCCTCCTCTGCCTCAGACGCCGGCCCCCAGAGCTCGTCGTCTCCTCCTCTGCCTCAGACGCCGGCCTCCAAGAGCCTGTCGTCGCCTCCTCCTCTGCCCCTCTGCTGGTCCCTCTGTTCCTCTGGGCCCTTCCTCCTGGTTCCCCTCCTCCCACCCTGCTCCTCGTTCCTGTGGGCGTCTGGGATCCGCCCCTTGAGGGGGGGGGTACTGTCACAACTGTCACACCCGGTCATGTCTCCCCGTTTAGTTCAGCCTTGTGTCTCGTTGATTACTCCCACCTGCCTCTCGTTTCCCAATCACCTTAGCTCCCAACCCTCCTGTATTTAAACCCTGTCTGTTCTTTGTACTGTGTCGGATCATTGTTTCATTGTCCAGCGTGCTTCAGTATTAAAACCCTTTGAATGTGCTCACCTGTCTGCCTGTTTTCCTGCTCCGCGTTGGATCCTCATCTCAGCTCCGTTCCTCTCAGCAGCGCGCTGACAGTTTTCTCATTGTCTTTATGACTCAGGAAAAAACATCTCTGTATCTGAACATTGTTTTCTACATGTTTAGACTTACAAACAAATTTAAAATGGCTGAATGTGTTATATCTTTCTTCTAAAGTTGAGAAAACTTGTTTTGTGTCTGGTTGTTCCTTCCTACACTTCCTTTTGAAAATACTCGTGCCTCGAGTAAGCCAGTCACTTTTAGCCAATCCATTATTTGGGTAGTCTGCCTCACACACTCAAACGCACACACACACACGCACGCACACACACACATACACACCTGCACAGCCCTGTCTGAGATTGTTTTTTTCTCACTACTCTTTGTCCAACCTTCCAGCACATCTAGTTGGTATGTTATATTTGCATGCCCTCAGGCTTCCAGTAAAAAGCTCTTTAGTGGAACTTTTTCCTGATGGCTTGGTTAATTATTGATACAATGATAATGATCGCTGTAATACCACCTCTGACATTTAAGACTTAAAAATATATAAGCAGTTGTTTTTATGAAGGCCAAGCTGACTTTCAGAAAAATCTGGGATCCCTGACAGAAACATTCCACATTCCTGGGCAACACACACACACACACATACACACACACACAATCCGGAGGGGAAGGGAGGGAGACGAAGAGGAAGGAGAGAAACTGCCACAGAGTGAGCTAACTCAACCAGTGTTGAGTCACTTCTTACTTAGCGTTTTACCAACAAACAGGTTTAAAGGAGCTGCGTGGATCTCAACAGGAGCAGAGAAGTCTGACTACTAGGTGAGTACTTCTTCACGTTTGTTTTAACGTGCATAGCCTTATTAATCCAGCTGGTTTTCATGCTTCAATAACCTCAAGTGTTAAAAACCAAATGCTGAGAGTGACTGAAAAATTGTGTCTGTTTACATTGCAGATTTGCCTGTTTTTGCTCCATTCATGCCAGGAAAACAGCTACAAAAAACAGGTACAAGAACTTTTCCTACTGTTTACATCCAAGGCAAATGACTCACAGGTCCAGAATGGCTCCAAATGTATTCAGCTGATATCAAAACAATAAATGGGATTCCAGCTCAGAAGTAGAAAGCAGTGGATCCATGCTTCAAGTTTTATTTCTAACCATTTAAAAATATTTTCAGCATTTATATTCGCTTTAAATGCTTTAAAGCCTGGACTTTAAAAATATATTTATTAAAAAAGTGTTTTTTTCTAACTGAACACTATTGGCTAATGACATTACAACAACGACATGTAATCTGTTTTTATGCTAATAATTATATAAGAAAATCACAGCAACAAAGAAATAAATTGAACTTCAACATCTGTAGATCTCCCACCAAGGGGCAGTAGACATATGACTGGATGGTTTCTGATCAAGGTACTAATCCTGGTACTCCATCTGCATGCTTTAAGGCCAGGAGCAGTTTGAGGAGATTTTACACCTTTAGTCCACAAGAGGATGAATCTGACTACGTGAGTTTTCTGAATCTGGTGATAAAATGTAGTAAAATTAAGCATTATTTACACAGAATCAAATAATGTTCAAACGCCCAGTTTTTAAATGTGTTGCTAATATAAAGCTAATTATAATAAATACATTTAAAATATTTTTTGCTTTTGTTCAAATGTTGAATCATTGGTGGCTCCACAGTTAATATTTAAAAAGTCATCTGTACGTCACCAATTAACTTCACAATATTAAAGTGCATTCAATTCATTTTAATGAGAAGAAATTAGAGTCGACAGTGTATTTTAGTCAATTTATTGATTAAATAGTTCAAAACTGAATTCGGTTTCTTTAACTGGGTACATTTGAGTTCACATGTAGATTATCTAATTATTAAATGTTTATCCCGAATGGATAATTACAAAAATGCAACCTAAATATTTCTTGATGGGGGGGGGGGGGGGGGGGGGGGGGCTCAATGTTGCCTGCCTCGTGATTTAATGTGACAGGGTTTGCCCTCTTCCTTTTTTTATTCATTCAGATGTTTCAGGGAACTGAAAAGAGTTTTTAAGCACTTTCACGCTGGCAAACATTCTTACAAAACAACACTGAACAAAAATGCGGCTTTAGATACCAATGGTGGACTTGGAAGCTCCAACATGGCTGATTCTCAAACCACAAGGAGGATCAGACTATTTAAAGTATAAGATGCATACAAAAATTTGTAATTCCTTTTGTTTAATCAACACATCTTTTCTGGTCCAAAATCATAAAATGAACTTGATCAACAATTTTTATGGTTTTCCTAAGGTTGAACGTTTTTCTCCTTTGACTTTTAACCACAACCCTCTTTACTCATTCTCTTCTTTTGAAAATTGACATGCTTTATTTGCACTTTATCACACAGATAATGTTTATTTCATTTTTTTGTCGCATCTATTTAAAAATAACGCAGTTTAATAAGCTATCATATTATCTAACCCTACCGCATGCCAGCAGGAAGTGATGCAAACAAATCAATTAGTGTGAAAATAAAGCCTGTGGTAAGAAAAAAATATTCTTCTTTAGAGATGCCTAATAATTTATTAACAGATGATTCATTGTTTGTTATTTCAATAATAACTTACACTCTAAAGCTATTTCATAAAAAATAAATTTGAAAAAGAATAATCAGATAAACTCAGCTCACTTTTATTTCTTTTATTTTATTTTGGAAGAAAATTCTTAATTTTAACTGAAATAAATCATATTTATATTTTTCGCATTTAATGCCACATGTTTTAGAAAATTATGTTAAAACTTAAGAGTTCAGTAAAAAACATGAATAATAGGATTGTTTAATAATAACTGGTTTAACTTGCCTTCATAAAACATCGCCAGACGCAGGTAACATTTGCAGCAGCTATTTCCCATTTATGTGAGGGTAATTAGCCATTACTATGAACAAGACTCTGCAGCAGCAGGGCTGAAACCTAGACAGTGTTATAAATGGTATTAGTTACTCCTGTAACATGAGACAGATTGTTATTTTGTACTGCCAATGAGGCACTGAGGTGTAATGTTAGGAAGAAAGCCCTTCTAATATTTCCTCCCTGCTATGAGAAGTGAAATTTCTGCACGATCTATACCATTATATACTTCCATGACAAATCCTGAATGGTTTTGTCAGAAAATATTATGAGAAACTTTTTATAACCTTTCCAGATGGTAAAGTTTTACTCTACGTAAAAAGACAGTTGCAACCAGGAAAATCTCAATCCTGAATCTAATCTAAATATTTCCCCGTCTATACGAGGCTACCATGTCATCAGAGAAGGATAAATCATCATGTGTGACAGGTAGAACCTCGGGGCATAAACACACGGAGCATCTGCTCCTGTGGTGCACGAGCACGATGACCCAGATGCACGGTGTTCGCAGTTCCTGTGTTTGTGCAAAGTATGTAAATAAGGAGGCTCATTAAACCGGATTCAGTGACACAAGCCACACTGCAAGGGGAAGTAGGCATGATGGCTCAGTGTTGTAACACATGAACTGCTTGTCACTATTGACCACTAAATAAAGAACAGATGCAGTAAAAAATTAAATAAATATTACTCTAAGCCCACAGGATGACGCATTTAAAAAAATGTGACAGACTAAAATCGTTAACTAACTACTGATAAACCCAGTAGGTGTTTCTTTCACAAACCTACTGGGAATTTTGTGCAGAATCTTTGCCAACTACAATGAATAGAGAGATACATGAAATACTGGGTGTACACGATGGGAGGAAGGGAGGTCTAAGCGAACAGTGGTTGGAGAGGGAACGTCGGTGATCTTAAAGGGACCAATAAAACGTGGGGACAACTTGCGAGAAGATGCTTTCAGTGGAATGTCTTTTGAGGATAGCCAGACGGACTGACCTGGGGTGTAGACGGGCGCGGGACAGTGGCGGCGATCAGCAATTTGCTTATTGCGCCGGGCCGTGCAGTCGAGGGCGGCTTTGGTGGAGGTCCAAGCCCGTCCAGCACTACGGAGGAACTGGGGAATGGAGGATGAGACTGGGGACTGTTGGGGAAAAAGTGAAGGTTGATGGCCGAGGGAGGCTTCAAATGGAGACTGACCGGTAGCTGATGAGATGTGGCTATTGTGGGCGTATTCTACCCAGGGTAGGTGAGAACTCCAGGTGGAAGGGTGTGAAGAACAGACACAATGCAGCATTGAACCCAGCTCTTGGTCCATGCGTTCACACTGCCCGTTAGACTGTGGATAATATCCAGGCGTGAGTACTACCTGGGCTCCAAGGGAATCGGCGAACTCTCTCCATAATCTGGAAATGAACTGCGGGCCGCGATCTGAGAGAATTTCTTCGGGGATACCATGTAGACGAAAAACATGCTTCACCAGGAGCTGCGCTGTAACTGTGGAGGAAGGAAGAGATTTCAGGGGAACCAGGTGACAGGCCTTGGAAAAGCGATCGACAATGGTAAGAATGCTGTTAAAACCGTGTGAGTTAGGAAGACCACAAACAAAGTCTAAAGCTATGTGGGACCAAGGACGAGAAGGAACTGGAAGCGGTTGTAACATCCCAGCAGGTGGACGATGGTCTCCTTACTTTTGAGAACACACATGTCATCCAGATATGTAGTCCTTTGTGTCTCTATAAAGGGATGGCCACCAGAATGTCCGTCGGAGCAGTGCCACAGTCCTCCCCACTCCGGGGTGTAAAGAGAACTTGCCTGTGTGGGCCCAGTGGTAACTTTACCTCTCATGTTTTGAGGAACAAACAGTCTGTTAGGGGTCCATTACTGGGTCCAGGATCGGACTTCAAGGCCTCCAAAACTTGATCCCTAGTCTCCCACGAGATTCCACCAATGATGCAGTTGGGAGGAAGGATGGTAGCTGGTTCGGAGTCAGTGTCGGGAACATACTGCCTGGAGAGAGCATTGGGTTTGACGTTTTTTGGACCTGGATGGTAAGAGATTTGAAAGTTAAACCTGGAGAAAAACTGTGACCATCGGAATTAGCGTGGGTTAAGTTGTTTTGCGTCCTTTAGGTAAACAAGATTCTTATGATCGGTCCAGATAATAAAAGGTTTCTCAGCCCCCTCCAACCAGTGCCTCCACTCTTCGATTGCCAGTTTAACTGCCAGAAGCTCACAATCTCCCACATCATACCTGCTTTCTGCTGGGGACAGGCAACGGGAAAAGAATGCACAGGGATGGAGTCTATTATCCTCTTCAGCCACCTGGGATAACACAGCTCCTACTCCGGTATCTGACGCATCAACCTCTGGTACGAATTGCCGTTCTGGGTTGGGACGATGAAGTACTGGAGCGTTAGTGAACTTGCTCTTTAGCGTGCGAAATGCTCTTTCGGCCTCTGTGGACCAAACAAATGGTCTGTTTATGGATGTGAGACTGGTTAATGGAGCTGCCGTTTGACTGTAGTTGTGAATGAATCTGTGGTAGAAGTTAGCAAACCCGAGAAATCTCTGGAGTTGTTTTCTGGTAGAAGGAGTGGGCCAATCAGTAACTGCCTTGAGCTTCTCTGGATCAGCTCTCAACCGCCCGCTCTCAATGACAAAACCCAGAAATGTAACAGTAGACACGTGAAATTCACATTTCTCAGCTTTTACGTACAGACGGTTTTCCAGTAGGCATTGTAGAACTGCCCTGACATGTTGAATGTGCTGTGTAGGGTCTTTGGAGAAAATGAGAATGTCATCCAGGTAGACTGTTACAAAACGGTTTAGAAAATCTCCCAGAACGGAGTTGACCAATGATTGCAATACGGCTGGAGCATTTGTTAATCCGAACGGCGTAACAAGATATTCGTAATGTCCTATGGGTGTTTTGAAAGCTGTTTTCCACTCATCCCCCTCACGGATCCTAACCAGGTGGTAGGCGTTTCTTAAATCCAAACGGCTGAAGATGGTTGCATCCTGGATGGGTTCAAAAGTGGAAGACAGGAGGGGAAGAGGATATTCATTACGGATGGTAATCTGATTTAAGCCTCTGTAATCGATGCAGGGTCTGAGAGTTCCCTCCTTTTTTGGAACAAAAAAGAAACCTGCGCCCAGAGGAGACGAAGAGGGGCGAATGGTACCAGCAGCCAGGCAATCTTGGATGTATTTCTCCATACTCTCACGCTCGGGTTTGGAGAGATTGTACAACCGGCTTGATGGCAGTGGAGCTCCTGGCAGAAGATCAATGGCACAATCGTATGGCCTATGGGGGGGTAAAGAAGAGGCGCAATCTTTACTGAATACCTGGCGGAGGTCATGATAGACCTGAGGGACTGCTTTGAGGTCAATGTCCTCTGGGGGCGAAGGTGGTGATGGTTGACCGACAGGTGAGGCAGAACTCAAACAACTCTGCGAGCACTCCGGACTCCAACCCAAAATCTGATTCTTTCTCCGGTCCAAAGAGGGGTTATGTTGAACCAACAAGGAGTGACCCAGAACCAATGGCAACTGAGGAGAAGGAAACACAAAGAATATTATCATCTCCGAATGGTTACCTGAGACCATGAGACGCAGAGGAATGGTTTGATGGGTAATGGTAGTGAGGGTCTTATTATCCAACGAAGAGACTGAGAGGGGTGGGGGTAGAATAGCCTGGTAGTAGGAATCCTCCACTTTTCCACCACTCTCTCGTCTAAGAGAGATTACTTGCAGTCAGAATCCAATAGAGCTTCAAGTGTCACAGGTCTAGAATTTATGGACAAAACACATGGGAAAAAACACCGGGAACCAGAAAAATTTGAATCTCCACCCACCAGTAGTCCCAGCTTTACCGACGGGCTCTGCCTTTTGGCAGTTTCGGGCAGCTATTCACAAAATGTCCAGCAGTTCCACAGTACAAACAAAGTCCTGACCTTTGACGGTGCTCTCTCTCCTCTTGTGTGAGACGAGTTCTCCCCATCTGCATAACCTCCTCTGTGTCAGGTTGTAGGCGATTAGAAGTGCATGAGTTCTGGTCATGGGTTGCGGCTACTGCTAGTATGGGGGCGTGTCTGCTGAGCTCCCGTTGGCGTTTATCGATTGATATGGCTAGTCTGATGAGTTCCTCCAGTGTACTAGGTTCAGGACACAAGGCTAATTGGTTCCTCACCTTGTCACTTAAGGCCTCTGTAAACACTCCTATGAGGGCGTCTTCATTCCACGTCGTTCTGGCCGCTAAAATGCGGAAATCCACGGCCAGATCCACCACGGTTCTTTTCCCTTGAGAGAGTGTCCAGAGCTTCTTCCTTATATCAGAGATGGACTCGTGTCCGCCAAAAGTGAGTTTAAAATCAGAGAGGAATGCATTATAAGGTCCTTGTAAAAACGAGTCATCATGACTCTTTGCCTCAGCCCACTTAAGAGCCTGTCCTCTTAACAATCCAACAATATATGAGATTTTAGCTGAGTCTGAGATGAAGGCCGAGGGACAACCAGTGGCGGAGCTTGATATGCGCAACATGTGCGGCCGAACAGGGCGGCAGTCTGCAGGGGGCGACATTTAATTTCCTTTTTTTTTTTTCAAATTTTTTTTTATTTTTAGCATCAACCAATACATAAACAAAACATAGAAATCGCATGTTCTTAATAATAATAGTGATGATAATAATATTTCTGTAATAAAAACACAACAAAGTGCAACCCATATCAACTACTCCCTGTCACATGACCCATGTCAGCTGATGTGAGGTCCCTCTCCTGATTGGCTCCTTCCAGTCGCGGCAACCATGAAAGCTGCTCCTGCCGTGGCTGTAAGCTTGTTGCTTGTAGAACAGCGTTGGAAAACAAAGCGTTTTTCTCCCCTCAATTCATTTATACTCTCATTTTACCTCAGCGGTAAGTGTTCTTAACATCTACCAATAACACCCTTTTACTTGTCAGTGACCAGTCGATCGTTTTCGCTATAAAAAATGACCTTGTTCGGCGGAGTTCCCACCGCGAGCAGAACTCCGGTTCAAAAACGCTGTTTTTGAAACCCTTTTATTTACTTAAGCACTTTAATGGGCTTAACTTGAAACCAAGAGCAATCGAATGATTATTGTTATGTGTTGCCTTGAATTCGGCTATGCTGTCTGTCAGACAGTTGTTTTCCTTTATTGTTGTTTTTATATTTGTTTGTAGCAAACGCTACTGGAATGTATAGATTGAGCTACGTAGCCAAGATGATTAATAATCGACCTGTTGTACATTCGTGATATGTTTACCGGTAAACTGAATAGAACTTGATGTGCTAATGAACGTTTCTCTGGCCTACAGGTCAGGTTTTTTTCCCCATGTTGAACTGATTTTCTTCATATTGAAGTGGCGAGCTGGTAGGACCATTCTTTCTTTTTGGAATCGGGAAATTAGCTATTATTTACCCCATGAAAAACGGAGCGGCAGCGGGCCGCTGGAGGTGCCCTGCTAGTATGATCCCGTTTAAACTGTAAACTGCCATAAAATAAAAACTATAATAGCTAGAGCGGTCTTTTTTCAGCTGAAAGTTGAGACTCTCTCCTTTCAGCAAATCAGTACTGTACAAGTCGATGATGCCATCATGTTGCGTTAAGTGTGTCTATTTCAGTAGAACTTTGACAAGTGGTGAGAAGGTGGCCAGGAGCTGGATGTTGTATTCATTTAGCAAACATTGTTATATATACACTCCACACAATTTGAAACAAAGTTGTAGGTGTAATGTTTTTTCGTGTGGGGGTGGGGGGTGGGGGGGGTGGGGGGGGGTGGGATCTCGCACAGGGCGCCATTTAGGCCAGCTCCGCCTCTGGGGACAACGTTCGAAAGCAAGCTTACATTGTAATAAAAAAACTGTTAGTCTTCAAACTCACCCCCAAAGGTTTCAGTCTGTGATGAGGGTGCCACACGAAAATGAGTTCTCTCCATGGGAGAAGCTTGCTCCTGACTGGAAGGACTTACTGTTGTGGAAGCTGCTGATGGCGGTACTGATGGTTGGGGTGGATGATTAGTTTGGGAGAGGGTCTCATGAATTTGACGGACTAGTGTTTCCAGTTGCTGGTATCACTGATTAGCTGCAGAGAGTTGTTCCATAACAAGAGGGAGATTTTGTTCCTATTGGCTCAAACGTTGAGACAGATTAGATAAAACTGATTCTGCTGGGCTTGAATTGTGGCCGGATGATTCTGTCATGATCTGAGGTATGTGCTTAACCCAAGACACGCAGAATCAGAGATCAAGGTAAGTATGAAGGTAAAAAATAAAATGTTTTATTATTAACAGGAGAAACTAAGGGTGCACTGATGTCCAGCGGTAGAGAGTCAGGAAGCGGCGTCTACAGGGAAAACAGAGGTGAGTATGGGAGCTGTAGTTCTTGGAAAATAGTTTGTAGTCAGGACTTACTATGCGGAAGTGAAGCAGGAAAATGGAGGGGGAGCGAGCCGGGGTGATATCCAGAGTGAGGTTGCGGTCCAAGAGGATGAATGTATGGAGGATTTGGTTGAGGAGGCTGATTCAGAGAGGGAGAGGGAGCGTGAGCGCGGTGGAGAGCGGGTCGGTTGGAAGAGAGGTGAAGCAGGAAACGAACCGGAGAACTTCTTCCAGAGGATGCGGGTAGTCCAAGGATGCAGAAACCTGAGGTAAGTACCAAAAATTCACATAAACGAGTCATCAAAAATCCAAGCACACAAAAATCGAATCAAAGTCTTAGCGAAACTCGAAGGGCAAGTGACTACCAGTTAGTAGCAATCATCCGGCGTTGTAGCATGGTCACCCTCCTCCTTATAAAGCTGGCCCGCTGATGAGGAACAGCTGTTGCTCCCTCTCCTGCAATCAGAGCTGAGAGGTTGTGTATGAAGTGAAGAGTACTCACCCCGGCTCATGACAGTGAATGTGTGTGTGTGGGTGAATGACTGGTTGTGTTGTAAAGCGCCTTAGAACCTTAGAAGGTGTTATTTATAAATACAGGCCTCTACCATTATTTTTTAAAAACGATCAGTCACTCTGAGTGACTGAATTTCACATGCACATGAAAATTATCTTCTACCCCTAATTCCTGCAATAAAATAGACGAGAGTCAGTGTTGTGCCCGAACGCGTTCATTGAACGATCGTTCGTGAATTTGTTCTTTTTTTTCGTGACCGTGAACTGAACTCATTCGTATTTTGCCTGACGAAAGTAAAAGTGAGTGTGTTCGTCCTGGCGTGCGTGAACGGGTTTACGCGCGCGTTCTTTCGCCGTTCTAGCTCCAGATCTCCACGGAGCTTTTCCGGAACTAAAGTATAGCTAAAACATCCTGTTAACCATAGAGTTTATAAAAAGTAGAACCGGCAATTGTGGCCAAACATAGGCAGTAGTGGTTGGTGCGGTGTCTACTCTTCTACATCTATGCTGTGTGCAGGAGTCAAAGTTCATTCAGAAAAATTGAAAAGGGAATTAACTGAAGCATTATACATTTTGCACTTTTGATATTGCAGTTTGAGTTTTCTACCTCAGCCTGCTTCCTAAGATTGTTTAATAATTTCCCATTAAAAAAACTGTTCAAATAATGTTTTCCTCATGTTATTGAGAATATACTGTAGGGTAAAAACTGCACTGGGTGTGAGTGTGGACTGAACGGGTGCCAACTATTGGAAAATTATTTCATAAGTATGTATATATATATATATATATATATATATATATATATATATATATATATATATAGTACAATGATAATAAATATGTATATTATAAGAATGTGAAAATGATATTGTTAGAGCAATTAAGTTATCAGGAAATGTGATATTGCTCTTTTTGCGGGGGTGAACACTCTACATTTCCGTTCAATGGCCACAGGAAACACACTGATATTAAAGGTACAATAAGTAGGAGTTTTATAGTGACATATTACAAAAAATATTTCCTTCTCAGCCATCTGGGTGGTTGCCAGTTTTGCCCATTTTATAAAAAGGAGTGGATTACTTGTTTAACTAATACAGTTGCAGTGGTCCCTCGTAGGACTTAATGCCTTGTAAGTTGTTATCGGGGGGGATATATACCGGTGCACCAGTTCTCTGACCTACAATTTGCCTACATCACAGCTGAGCTTCAGACTTTAAGTTATGGAGTCTCATTTCTTAATATTTGGACATCTCGCCCCAGATTGGATAACGGATTTTTATCCACAAATAACACAAGCATGGACGAGCTTCTGCCATGTGGTGAAGTTGCTAATGGTAACGGTCAGCTTAAACTAGCTGAGACGTCCACTGCTGATAATCGGATGTTAAATTAACAGCCTTTTTCCATCGTGAGTCAAGATTGGTGAGTCCATGAATGCTAATTCACAGAGTGACATATTTAGATCTGTGAGGATTTTTAAATCCTAGCGAATCACTGTCTATTTTATATCAGAGGCTAACCCAGGAGATAGGTGTAAGAGACTATTTTGAAGTTCAACCTGCATGGAAAACACACAGTGACCAATTATAATCAGAAATAATCATTAAAATGTTTTTTTTTCCGTGAACCACTCCTGTAAGAGGAACATAGTCACTTTTTACAATATGTAAGCCCACAGGTTGCCAAGTCCGCGCCAGCAAACGCTGCTGTGCTAATTCAATAAATAACTCCTTAATGAATAAAAGTAACTGTGACCTTTTAGCTGCTGTTTTATGTTCTTATTCTTTTCCAGATTCATCACAATGATTTGGAATTTGATTCACATCAGTGCTCTTTTTGCTGGAGCTCTCTCATCCCCCACGCCACCTTTACCTCCCACCTTTGCAACTGGAGACCATGGACCATGTCAGATCTTGAACTTTGGCCGGTCTGCAGACTGTGGAGGCAGACAACTCAACAGAGTCCTTCATAAATGGTTCCCAGACACAGTTGAAAACATAGATCTCTCTTCCAACAGCCTCAACGCTATCCATGCTGCTGACTTCCAGCACCTCCCTCGTCTTCGCACCCTTCAACTGCAGTACAACAACATTTCACACATTGACGATGATGCCTTTAAAAACAATACACTGCTGGAGTATCTCAACATATTTAATAACTCTCTGCAGGTAATTCCCACAATGGCTTTGGCATCCCTTTTGAATCTGAAGCAACTTTACATGTCCAATAACCTTTACAAACACGCCACATTAGCAGACAGTTTCTCTAAGTTAGCCAACCTTCATACCTTGTCTATGGGTGGTCCTCTGGTGATGGGTCTGAAGAAAAATGACTTCCAACCCCTGAAAAGCATAAAACTACAAAGCTTTGCCATCAAATGTTCTTCCAATCTGAGCTTCTACGAGCCAGGAAGTTTAAAGGTGATTCAGACAAAGAAGATGAACTTTGATATGGCCATAGACCAACGTCCTGGTGCCCTCCATCACATGCTGGGTGACCTTGCCAACAAGACATTCACAGCCATTACCTTTCGTAACCTCTTTGAATTCATGTACTACTTGAATGAGGATGATATTTTCCAAGGTTTAAAGGATATTAAAGCCTATCAGCTCATCTTCCACCGAGGCAAATTCAACGAGAATCTCCTCAGGATGGCATTAGTGAACCTACAAGTGACTCCTATTAAATGGCTGAGACTTCAGTACATTGACTTTGCCCGTTCACCAACGTTTGTTGATAGTGGAGCCAGTTCCAGTATAACAAACCTGGAGCTAGACAGGTTGGATCTTTGGTGAGTATTCTGGAACATCACTGTTGCATATTTTGGGGTCTCATAAATTCACTTTCTTTTGAGTATATCTTTTGTGCCACTAAAATGTCCCATTTTTTGCAGGTACATCAGTAACCCTGACGTGCTACGGTTTGACTGGCGCTTCACCTGGTTTAACAAGATAAAGGAACTGTCTATTCAGTATGTGTATTTTAACAGCGTGCCTTGTGACTCCTGGGCCGAGATGGAAGGTGTGAGGTTGCTGGACGTTTCCAACAATCGATTGGTTGATAATGTTTTTTACAACAAGCGATGTGATTACCAGGGCACCATGCCAAACCTACAGATATTCAACCTGAGTAAGAACGATTTGACCAGCTTGAGAGAATTGTCTTTTCTAACTGGGGAATTCAGAAAACTGGAGGTGTTAGACCTTAGCAACAACAAACTGGGATCTGCCGAAGACAGCACTGGTTGTGTTTGGAAACAAAATATCACTCGCTTCGTTGCCCATCACAATGAATTTGTGAGCGAAGCCCTTAGTTGTCTTCCCACTACGTTGCAATACTTAGATCTGACTTACTGCAGCCTGGACCAACTGGACATGACGTACTTTAAGAAAGCCATTGATCTCAAGCATCTCCTGCTGAGTGGAAATAAAATCAAGTTCATCCCATCAAAATGGAAGAGTCCATCTCTTCAGTTTCTTACACTGGATGGAAATTCCTTTGGCCTCATTAACAAAGCGTCTTTCCAAGACATGCCTCAGTTGTCTCAGCTTAGAGCAGGAAACAATCCGTATCACTGCACTTGTGAGCTTCATGCTTTCATCCAGGACACGCTGTCCACAGAAAAATTCAACCTTACAGACTGGCCTTTGAATTACAAGTGTTACCACCCTGAACCCTTCCTCAACACAGTGATAGCAAAATACCTTCCTGGTGAGGTAGCATGTGACATCAGACTAGTGATCATCATCAGTGTAGTGACTACTGCCTCAGTGATCTTAATACTTGTACTAATTTGCTATATTTTTGACCTCCCATGGTACACTAAAGCCACATATCAGATTATCAGGGCAAAATACCGAGCTCACAAGGAAAACGCTGCAGGGGACGTGGAGACCTTTGCCTACCATGCCTTCATCTCTTATAGCCACTCAGATGCGGACTGGGTGAGGGACCAGCTCTTGCCCTGCTTGGAGAACAACAGAAACCCTTATCGACTGTGTATTCATGAGCGGGACTTTATGCCAGGACGATGGATCATTGATAACATCATCGAAAACATTGAAAACAGTCGCAAGGTAATAAAATGCACCCATGACATAAGAACACTAAATAATTGAGTAAGTCTAAAGCCAACGGCAACAGACAATGGTTTGTAAAACAATAGGAAAGTCAGCTGTCAGAGGTTTTGGGTAAGCTAAGGCCTGGTTAACATGGTGGGATTTTGAAATAGTCGAACATTAGAGACCCCACTCATTGTAAAAAAAACACGCAGCTGTAGCTTCCATTACTGCAGAGCTGTGTGTTTAATGTTTGTGTATGTGTGTCACAAGCTGGTGTTGTGTCATTTTCTGCAACAATCAAATTCTGTGACTCTAGGGGGAGCCTGAAGAAAAGGGGTCTGACTGTTGATTTTTTTATTTATTTCTAATGTCAAAATGTAGCTTGTGTGGCAAGGTGGAGAAACGAGGGCCCGGGCGGGATTCGATCCCCAGACTCCCGGGTAAGAGTCTCGCGCGCTGACCAATCAGCCAAAGGGACATCCTTTTGGCCAAGTAGCCAGGGTGCATGATCGATCGAGACCCTGAGACAGGATGCTCACACTGCCACATCTTCCCTCCTCTTTCCACAAGCACGTCCTCGTGCTCCCGCGCAGGGTGCCACAAACTTCACATCCATGGACCTACTTGACAGTACTACATGGATCCTGCCTACAGCGCCAAATGTGGCAAGGTGGAGAAACAAGGGTACGGGCAGGATTCAATCCCCAGACTCCTGGGTGAGAGTCACGCGCACTAACCTGTCAGCCAATGGGACATCTCCTTGGCCAAGTAGCCAGGGAGCATGATCAATCGGGACCCTGTGACAGGACTCTCACACTGCCACACTTGCTTTGTCAAGAACATACACCGCATATTTAAGATCGTTGGAAGGGGAGGATCAGGTCAAAAATAAACACGATTCTCCTGCCAGATGATCTGGACCTAATGTGTTTCTAACCTTATTAGAAAACAACAATGAAATACATACTAAATTAACAAGTTTGCACAGATACTGCAAGATCTAACTCCCTGTTTCTTTAATTGTTTTTTTTACCAGGTAATTTTTGTCCTTTCACGGCACTTCGTCAACAGCGAATGGTGCAATTATGAGCTGTACTTTGCCCAGCAAAGAGCAATGGGAAAGACTTTCAGCGATGTCATCCTGGTGGTGAAGGAGCCCATTGATCCAAACTCATTACCCAGCAAATACTGCAAGCTTAAGAAGATGCTGAGCACAAAGACGTACCTTGAGTGGCCCCAGCAGATCAACCAGCAGCCTTTTTTCTGGGCACAGCTGCGGAGCGTTCTGGGAAAACCCACAATGACACACAGGAGGACGCACAGTGTAAGGAGCAAGAGCTCAACAGGGGAAGTTTCTGTGGTCGAGATTCCAGTGGCGGATCGGAGGCCAGCGGTGGCCATACCTGGAGAAGACAACAAAGTGGAAATTAGAAAGAGGGACTGTATTGAGCTGTAAGATCCCTCATTTGAGCTGAAAATTTCAACTATTGCCTTCACTCAAAGTAACATCGTTATTGCAATCCAGAGTATATTTTTTACTTCGTAAGATGCCTAAAAAAGAACAACATTCAAAAAACTGAAAAAAATATTCTCATTCCTCGTGGTATTGATAACGTGTAATGACCATGAAATTTGTTAGAAACTGTATAAAGCCCAGTTCAGGATAATCATGCCTATTTCTGACATGCTCCTTCCATCCTGACAAGCTTAAGGATGCACACACATGATTATTGTCACATCTCTAAAGATAATCTTATGAGATTATCCTACCATTTGTGGTAGTCTGCTTGAAAGGATGTCTAGGCTTTCAACCATTTTTGATTGTCTTGTGAAGGAAGTGCGGCACTCTCCTCCACATCCTTGTTTCTTTATTTTGAAGTCACATTTAATCACATTAGACTTCCTGTCTAACCAAGGAATGTTCGTGAATGAAAAGGATTAATGTGTAGTATTTGCAGTTAAAACACAAAATCTGGTATATTCATGATTTGATTGAAAATCAGCCAACAATTTAAAAATCCTGTGAATTAGGCTTTACCCTCCCACTGTCCTATTGGGTGACCCCACCAGGAAAGTTGACTTGAGCAGAATTGATGGTTTATCCCCTGAGGTCCACGTGGCAGGGGTGAGGAGTGAGCACCACCTCACCCCTGCCACGTGGACCTCAAGGGATAAACAGTCAATTCTGCTCAATGGTCAACTTTCTTGGTGGGGCCACCCAATAGGACAGTGGGAGAGTTAAAGAGCAAGTTACCCCCAAATCTACTTTTTTTGCTACTAAATTGTATAAATAAGTGTCTAATAGTGCTGCAGGCAAGTGTAGTCGTTCATTTGGCATTTTTGTGCATCTTATTTAAAATATAAATATTCTTCCTAAAAATGCCTGTATTGTGCCCTCTTCAGCTCTACATTGAATTTGAATCAGCTAATGCTAATGGCTATGCAGTACCCAGTGACACATTAGTGTGTGTGTGTGTGTGCGTGCGTGCGTGCGTGCGTGTGTGTGTGTGAGTGCGTGCGTGCGTGTGTGCTGGGAGCCGTCAGTCATTGCTGCAGCACCGCTCCCTCGTTCCCCAAGGTGATGCCTTCTTTTGGTGCAATTTTCAAACAGGAATTGCAGGTGTAGTAAAACTCTGGCAGGGGGTGACTTGCTCTTTTAGTCGTGAGGGTTTGCATTTAAGGGGTTGATTGGTCCCACAATGTGTTTATTCTCCAAATGCACATGTAATAGATGACATGGCTTACTTTGTTTTATTATATTTTAACTTGATCTAAATCCTGAAATTTAGGGTTCTCTTTAAATGTGATCATTTTGAATCATAATCAAACCTTATAATTATTTTTATGTCCGTGAAGTACTTGAACAGAAGCTACCTATCTTGTGCTCAGTAATTTTGAAGTTGTTTCACCTCATTCACAAAACTGCTTTACTTCAAAGTCATTGGAGGACCTCCAATGGAGGTGTCATTTTTCAAATGCACACCTCAACGATGGTTAAAAGAATGAGATGAAACGTTTAAGAGCTGTTCACGATGTAAATTTCCACAAAACACCATGAATGAAAATGAAATCTAAACACTCACGCACTTTCAGTCAAGCAAAACTGCATTCGGCAGCCACTTATTGTGCAAGTTGGCCCACTTAAAAGATGAAAGGTCTGTAATTTCTATCACATGTACACTTCAACTGTGAGGCAGAGTGTAGTGGGCAACACATACTTTCAACTCCCTCTACAGACTGTCTATTGGATTGAGGTCTGGAGACTGGCTAGGCCACTCCAGAACCTTCAAATCGCCCAGGCGGTGTGTTTGTGGTCATCTTCGCTCTCACTGATGGAAGGAGGTTTTTGCTCAAAATCACAAGATATATGGCCACATTCATCCTTTCCATAATATGGATCAGTTGTTCAGTCCCCTTTGCAGCCCCGAACCATTATGCCCCAACACCCACCCCCTTCTTCACAGCGGGTGTGGTATTCATGGAATGCAACTCAGGATTTGTCACCGTCTGACGAGTGGCGTTTATACCAAAGAGCTTTATTTTGGTGTTATCTGACCACATGACATTCTCCAAATTCTACGAGGTGAGATCTTGCATGGAACCCCAGGTCAAGGGAGATTGTCAGTAAATCTGATCTCCTTTCATCAAGCTGCTTGCCTTTTGTAAATCAGCTCATCCCGGTCTTGTGTAGGACTGGTGAGTCAGACTATTTGAAGGTGTGGACAGGTGTCTTTTACACAGCTAAAAGTACAAACAGGTGCCATTAAAACAGGTAACAAGAGGAGAATAGAAGAACTTCATAATGAAGGAATAACAGGTCGGTGAGGGCCTAAAGAAGGGCTTTTCAATTCCAGGCCTGAAGGGCATGGTATCCAGCACGTTTTGGTTTTAACCCTGCTTAAACACACCAGATTTCAATCAGCAGGTGATTAACAGGCTTCTGCAGAGCCTGATGAGCTGCTGCACAGGTGATTCTTCCACTGAATCTAGTGTGTTGGGCCAGAGAAACCTTTAAAACATGCTGGATACCGGTCCTCCAGGACAAACAGACCTAAAGTCTTGTAGGTGCTTACTACTAATTTTTGCACCATTAAACAAATGAAAAATTGTACAATGAGATTTCCTGGATTTTTTTTACATTCTGTCTCTCACAGTTGAAGTGTACCTGTGATGAAAGCCTCTCTCTTTTTTAAAGCGACAACTTGCTCAATAGGTGGCTACCAAATACATTTTTGCCCCACAGTTAATCATAAATTAACAGTTCAAATAGGAGATTTAGTATCTTCAAAACCCACAAACACCCAGGTCCCAAGTACTGTTTTCATAATCTTGGTGAGAATTCTCAAAAAAAAAAAAAAAAAAAAAACACTGTGGGGATTTTTATTAGTTGAAAAGTATTCTGTTTTTGAAACAAACACAATTTAAAAACAGATCCAGTAGAAACTGACTAGAGGAAACAAGACATGACCACAGCCTCCAAAACTAAACCTTGACCACGTGAACGTTTTATTGGTCTGGACACACTTCCCAGTTTGTAAAACATCTTTTGGATTATTTTTGAATTGGTCATCAAATCAATCAAATCAAAGATACTTTGTTGATCCCAGAGGGAAATTAGAGTTTCAGTACACACAATTCATATATGCTCAAAGTCTACAAACTGTTTTTCAAACACCTGATGGCGTCTGGTATGACTATTATACACATGCACAGTCTCACATTGTGTAAAAATTACATTTTGTAAATATATGGATATAAAGCTTACAAACGTGCTATTAAAAAAGTCACGCCCAAACGCCCGGCCTTTATGGGCAAGAACACCGTGCTAATGTATAATGAAAATGCTACTTGTTTCCTAGTATTTGCCTTGCAGTGCAAGCTACAAAGCTCTATGTTTATATCAGCAAAAAGCATGATCATGTCATACCAAGACACAAGTATTTACTAAATATTAACAGCACAAACTAATTATATTTATCAGACAACGGGAAGAAAAATATTAGGTTTTTTATTTTATTGCAAATCATGTTTACTCTGTAGATTTCTATGAAGTATTTAGTCAAAAGCTGCTGGTTTAGGCTCCGTTTCAATGTTTCTTTCTATCAGCGGGTGTTTATTATCATCAGATTTTTCTAATTTATGTATCTTTGATCTGTAAAACTGATAAGTAATTTCTCAATTACAGATTAGGAAAAACGAGAAAAAAGCTTAAATGATTACCCTTCGCATCAGTAACAGTCCCATAAGAACCTTTTTCACCTACTTGGATAATGCTGGACATTCTTCTTGTGTTTCTTTTACTCTTGCAGTGTTGCTGTGTGCTCAGTGTTGATAACCAGGATGTTTCACTTCTCACAAAGGAGATAAATTATAGCTGCACCAAATCTAATCAGCCACATCCTTTAACCCTCTCAGGCTCAAAATAAGTTTTGATAAAAGGACGAACAACTAAGTCTTTCAGGGGTACTTCTGAGTTAATAAATGCTCGTGAAACACGTATGTGGAGTGACCAGGTAGGTAGGTTTTAACGTTGTAAATCTGCAACGCCTGCCTGCAGAGGGTTAAAAAACAAAAATAAAACATTTAATAAATCATTGTGGGAAGTATTTTTTTCAGCATTTTACCATTTATTTGTTTACCGTAAATCCTCTAATATTGGCCTGTATTCAATTAACGGCCGGGTATCTTATGTTGGCAGGTGTCGGAGTCGGCAGAGGTGAATAATGACCGGGATTTTATTGTGGCCGGGTGGAATGTGGTAACAAGCAAGTACCACAGGGGGGGCGGTTGTGTCATCCATCTCACTTTTTACCAGTGACAGACCGCGATTTGGCAGGTGCGGAGACGAAGAGGAGGTGAAAATTTGATATCAAGTTCAAAGAGAACGTGCTGATTATGCTGCAGAACACTGGGGAGCAGTAGCAGGGGTTGTATGAACTAGTCGACTTCACTATAGTGACTTTTTATGCCTGTCATCGACTAGTCGCTGTCACGTGATAATGACCGGCAAGATGCAGCCCTCGGAAAAGACAGCAGCCTGCTGTCAGCAGGTGACAAGCTCCTGCGCTCGGGGGGGGGGGGGGGGCACGCGCTTTGCCAGAGCGTCGGTACTGACTCGCGATCATTCGTGTCGGCTCATTTCCTTTAATGTTTTCTGTCTTTTATTAACGCCTGATGCGTTTCGCTGCGGAGCGGGGCGCATCAACTTGTCATCTGGTGACGCACCGATCACTGATGCGGCCGCCAAGCAGCAAGCACTCCGCTGTTTTTGCGGTCGGTAGATCTTTTAGAACTGCAGTTCAAAGATAACTCATAAGGTGAATAAATATGAACCCAGGTAGCAGTTTCTCTTTAGGATTGAGAGGAGATGCAGGAAGATAATAAACAGATACAGGACAGAAAAGTAGTGAAATAAAAACAAGTTAGTTTTTGTACCTGGTGGTTGCAACAAACAGACACCATTGGAGGTAATCAGAAGTGAGGAACAGAAAATGAAATAATTATTTTAATGTTTAGAGCAGCAGGAACTCCGAGAGGCTGCAGGCGCATCAGTGAGTTTGCAGCCGCTGCGCAGGGGGAGGGGGGAGAGGGCAGAAGTAGAAACTACCGTTGTTAAAAGAAATGTGTTTAACTTTGAAAATGTGGGCGCAATTTTAACTGTCAAAAATTCCAGCGAACCATTAGTTCATTTTGCTCAAATAGAAATTGAGGCCTGCCTCTAATTCTGGTCCTCCTTCCAATAAAGGCCTGGAGCTTGATGAGCTTGAGTCAAATACAGGCCCG
Source organism: Nothobranchius furzeri (assembly GCF_043380555.1). Taxonomy (NCBI): domain Eukaryota; kingdom Metazoa; phylum Chordata; class Actinopteri; order Cyprinodontiformes; family Nothobranchiidae; genus Nothobranchius; species Nothobranchius furzeri. The sequence continues at coordinate 66,142,559 of NC_091745.1, forward strand.
GGTCTGTATTAGAGGATTTATGGTATTTATTTAAATGTATTGACCAAAAAATTAGAACTGCATCATTTGAAACTTTTAGTACATATTTACAAATTTTCTGTGGAAGAAGCTAAAAAAAACAGGCTGGTGATTTTTGTAAAACCTTAAAAAATTCCTAAAAAGGGCTGTTCTTTATGCTGTCTATTAGAAAAACATGTCTGTGGAGAGCTGAGCAGCATTTGTCTTTGCAGATGATCTCACATTTTTACAACACATATCAGATTAACTTTGGTTTCTGAGTTCAACTATGAATTTGAAGCATGCAAATGAACATAAAGCCCTCTTTCAGTAAGAAACATGCAAAGCATCATCAAGATCCTGACTGCCTGTCTCCAACGTCGTATTACCGACATAAATAAAAGAACTTATGGCTGAAAAGCATGTTGCAGTCATCTGTCCTACTTGAATAACAGGTTATGTGTGCACATTTTATAGAAATGTTTGGTGTTGTTGACTCTTTTTTTTTTGTTCAATTAAATGCATTTTTTAAACAAATTGCTTCAAAAAATGTGATGAGCTCATTTAAAACAAATTAATTTCTGACAAGATTAGCCAACATTTGCTTAATTATGCTGTGAGACTTTTGACATCACCGGCGTCTGACTGGTTTTACTCCTATAGGGGTCGGGAGTTGGCAGCACACCTTTATTAGGTCAGAGAGTTCATCAGCTGGTTGGTAAATGGACTCCTTACATGGATGGGTAGCTAACAGCTTCTGTCCAGAGGGAGGCGCCTATCTGTTTTAGGTTAGTTTGCTCACAGGTGGTAACCCATATAAATGATGAGATGAGAGCAGAGCTGCAGTCACTTCCACCAGCACCTGTTAGACTCAGCCTTCAGGTGAGTTCATGTTGGTTTTCTCTGTTATTTCTGTTATGTTTCTTTAGTTTTTAGTCTGGCATGTTTTAAAAACTCTAAAAAAGCAAAGTATTTAGTTCATTCTATCTTTGGCCATGATGTTCAGGAGCCTTTTTTTTAGCTGTCAGGTGGAAATGGTTATTAATAATTATTAACTGTCCCGAATTATCAGAAAGATCCTCTATTTGTCTAATGAGGTGTTTGTGTTCCCAGACTGTTTTTCCCCATTCTTATACTGTTTACCCTGCATCATTTAACTATCTAAATCAGCAATAAAATGCCTCTTTTGTACGTAATGTACCTTAACCCACTAGGTTGGTGTGTAATGTCATGCAAGCCACAATTAAATCTAGTTTGTGTTCAAGCTGCCGTGTAGGGGGTCTGGGCTTTGTCCTGCATGCAGGTGGGAGGTGAAATGACTCTGCACCCCAGTGTCTGCTTCTCAGGTATCAGAGGAGAGCAGATGCAAAGATGGACATTGTAACAGTTTCAACTTCCTGTTCATTTAATCTAAAATGAGTTATGACAAACTAAATTGTGCAAACACAGTTGAATGCCACAAGAAAACACTGAGCATTTATTTCATGCACAATAGCTAAATCTTAAACATGCCGTTTAGTTTCTGCAGGATATGGGGAAAGCTCAAATCAAAATCGGTTAACTTTTTGCTGCATGAAAATGTGTCAACCATTACAAAATATCTAAAAAAAAATCTCCATCTTGTTTTTGTGGGCTGAGACTACAAATAAAAGCCTATAGGGTTGTCTGACACAGATGGCTGAGTGACTCATCAGAAAAAGCAGAGAATAAATTGTTGTTTATATCAACAGATGCATCTGGGAAAATTGTTTAATTTCAGTATTTTGAAGAAATTAGAGATGACTTAATAAAAGCACATTTTTATTAGCATTCAGGAATTGGTCAATGTGTGTGTCCAGTGGGTTTGATTTTTGTTTTCCTGCACTTGTCACCATTCTGCATTTAATCAGAAATGCAATGACTTTTAACCCTCACAGTGAAAATTCATCACCAGTAAAAATATAGTTTTTCATTTACGCATTTTCAGTCTTCCCTGCTCACAGGACTACAATGACCCCTCTGCAAGAAGCCATGGAAAACCTGATCAAGGTTTTCTATCGCTACTCAGGAAAGGAGGGGGACAAGTACAAGCTGAACAAGAAAGAAATGAGGAATATGTTGCAGGAGGAGCTGGCTGAATTTCTCACAGTAAGTAACAATCAAACTAAATTAGGCTTGAAATTGGAATAAAATGTGAGGAAAAGTTGGATATTGAACTTATATATACATTTTTTTTCTCTCAAAGTTGTGGAATTGATCATTTGGGGTCAAATGAAACCAATGCCAATCACGGTGGGTTTTTTTTTTTTTTTTTGTTTTTGTTTTTTAGGGCTCTAATGATTCTGCTGTGGTTGAGAACATTATGAGAGATCTGGATGAAAACAAGGATGGAGAGGTGGACTTCCAGGAGTTTGTGGTTCTGGTTGCTGCACTGACTGTTGCCTGCAATGATTTCTTCGTGGACAGCATGAAGAGATGTCCTACATCAGAGTAGCGCTCCACAAGAGACTGAGAATTTATTCAGATTTTCAGTGAAGTTAATCTTTAAGTCTCAAAAGAATGTTTAAATAAAATAAAATGTAACATTAACACATGCATGGCCCTTAACATTAAACTACTGCAATATTATTCTTGCCATCTCATTCATCATAAAAAAATAATACAAATGTCAACTGCTTTTTAATAAAAGATAGAGGTTCAGAGATTTGACTCCATGAGTATTACCCAGAGTTCGATGAGTGAAATTTGTCAACATGCTCTTGTGGGATGCTTTACAACAAACTCTGCCCAGAAAAACTTTGTTTTGGACATTGTGAGTTGATAATTTCTACTCCACAAACTAGTATGTTCTATGAAACAGTATTTCTGTTCTGAAAGTACACATGATTGAATATCTACACTTAAAGTTGGAGAAAGAAAGGGATTATTTACTATCATCTCACACTAACAGGAACAACACTCTGCCCTGAATATGCTTAATACGTAGCTTCAGATTAAAAATTATGTGGTACAAGACAAATATATATGATGTTGACTAGTGTGTGTGTCACCTGTGTGTGTGTGTGTGTGTTAAGCCCCGGATCTTCTTCAGACCTAAATCCGCCCCTGATCTTGCATCCAATAAAGGTTAAAACGGTAAAAATAAACCCACAGAGCAAAATGTATGCTAATGTATGCTTTATGTAATGAATATATTGGCAATTTCCATAACTTCTTACTAAAATACAACTTTTATGGGTATAAGTGTAAAAAGGGGAGGGACAAAAATGGATAAAATATAATGGAAATGAGTTGCCCATAAATGCAAATATTGTTAAATTAAATAAAATATAAAGTTATATCATGTCCTACCAGTCCCTTCACTCTGCCTGTGTGTGTTTGCTTTACCCCATCCCTTCTGCCGTCCTGTACCTTGGCCTCTCTCATCCCCAGCATCATGAAGGACCTGTTGCATTAGTTTGCCAGCAGGCGGAGACAGAAACTTCCTCATGTCCTAAAGAGCACAGCAGTTCTTTTTACATTTTTGAGTAAATATTTTCATTAGACTGTAATTTATTTTAATTATTTAAATTGTTTAAATGATGTAAAATAATCTCTGATATAATTTCTCCTTGAACACGTCCCTTATGAGGTCTAATTGTTAACTTGTCTTAACTGCTTCATTGATTCTTCCAGATTTATTGATCTTATTAGTAGGACTAGCACATTTTATTCATGAATCCCACCTCAGTTACCAGTTTCTAATAACTCTTGAAGTTCACTACCGTTTTGTCCCACATGTGAGTTCACTGGATTGGTTTTGTGTGCAGTTATAATCAAAAAAGACTTGTGCTGCAACAGTTTTCTTAGTGATAACAAGAAATGCAATACCATGAGGTCATGTTTATGGGTGAAGATAAGGGGAAGTGCATGTGTGTTCGCTTAGCATAACATCAAGCAAACAATAAAAAATGTAAACACATAGTCCTGGGAAAGCTGCATGGTCTAAAGGTTTAGTTTTATTCCACATTGTTGATATTAGATGTCAAATGAAACTAACGTCTGCTCACTTTCTGCTGCCATTGTTCTTTTAATAAACATTAAAACAGGTGATACAAAAATCAAGTTTTCCATATAAACTGTAGTGTTACAGGTATTTTTTTGTCTTGGAGGTGGTACAAAGCACCCTGGAAAAGTCAAAAACATTAGAACTTTGAAGTACAGTTGTATGCCCAACTAGTGTTTCCTAAAAACACACGCGTAATGCATTTTTTGCTCTTTCGTGAAAAGTGGTCACAGGCGCAGACACAGAAACGATCCACCGACCAACCTCCCGCTCCATCTTTCCTTCATTCGTGAACAAGACCCCGAGATACTTAAAGGTGCAATATGTAATAATACTACAGTGAAATCATCACTAAACAACCTAACATGTCAGTCATGTTGGAAGGAAGGTTTGAATAATCAGCCAGCTAGGGGGGTTGTCAGTTTTTCTCCTTTCAAAAAATCTGAAGTCACTGTTTACAATCGGTGAGGTTAACATGTCAAGCCAACGCTGCAGCACTGGCTGGCTAGCATTGGTAATTTTGACACTGACAGGAAAAAGGTTCAGTTGTTTAAAGAACTAAAGCCAGGAAACAGGAGCGACCCAGAAGTTATTTTATTTACCCCTAAGAAGCAACGGCTTATTTTTGTTTTACTCCAATCTGACTGCAGGAAAGAGTGAAGTCAATCTTCTTTTCTTCTAACCTTTTATGTTATTCCTATTTTTCCATTTACTTATTCCTAACATTTCTTAAAACCTTTAACAAAAAATGGCATTTCAGTTGATAATGAACTAAAGCTGATGAAAGAGTAGGAATAAAGATAAGTTCTGCAAAGCAGTTTCCTTCAGTGAGAAGAACAATGCATTAGTAATATCTGCATTAATAACAGAATTACTTTACATTAACATGTAATAAAACTAATTACTTTCACCATCATTACAATGCCATTTCTATTACTGATAAAAAAAATGCAGCGTGTTACTATAATTCTGCAGCAAGGGGATGAAGTCATTATCATTTGACTGGGAGCCAAAGGGGCATATGTTTACATCCAAGCCAGTGGGCAACAAGGAAGAAGTGACCAATAGTATAAAGCTGGGCGTACACTGTGCGACTTTTTCACTTTTTTGAGCCGATTTTCCAGTCGTGCGAGAATCCACGACATCGGGGCGAGTTTTGCGCCGAGCGGTCGTGTAGTGTACAGGGGGTTGCGAGAGGCGAGTAACACCACGTGACCAGCTGACGATCAGCAGTCGTGAGGTCGCACGGACTTCTGGCGTGTTTAATATTTCGCTCGTCCCTCGTGAGGGTATCGCACTGTTGAAGCGGCGCTGCGAGCAGCTGCGACCCAAAAAGTATCAGAACCGCTCACGGCGCATGCGCAATCCTGCATCAACGCCACTCGCTATTTCCCTAATAACACACGGTTCGTTTTTGTTTCTACACGTTTTTTTTACTCACAAAGATTGTCAAGAAAGCGTGTTTGTTGTGTTCATGTCAAATTAAACTGATCACTAAACACAGATTTACTTTCTTTATTTCGTTTTACTCATCCAACCCCCATAAATCCGTGTGTGTCCTCCTGCAGCACTCCCGAAGGACAACAGGCAAAACAAGACAAAAAAGTCTGACGTGTTGAGTAAAAACTGCTATTTTTAGCATATTTTTAGGGCCGACGTGTTGCTACCAGACGTACAGTGTGAGCAGTCAGGTCGCATGCGAGAACTGGGTCGTGCAGTGTGAGCACATGACTCGTGAGATCTGCTCTGCGAGGAAGTCGTACAGTTTGAGCTGAAGCTGAGTGCTACGAGTGAAAAAGTCGCACAGTGTACGCCCAGCTTAAGGTTGCAGACCCGGAGACCACAGAGCACTGACCCCCGCAGCAGTGAGTCAGTGGTCTCCGGGTCTGCAGCCGTACCCTTCTAAACGTGACAGCGGAATGTCCCGTATGAGGAAGTTCCGATTACCTGTTCACCGCTCAGACTTCACTTAATTTGTCACAAACTATTATCTTCCTCGTCCAACTGGAACTAGTTAATGTTCCTGATCATTTCCTTAGTCCTGCTCTAACACTAACTTTGTGAGAACACCTTTGGCAAACAAACTGTCTTACCATTCAGTGTCAGAATTTCCACAATTGGATCTTACTCAAGTTTGCAACCATAACCCTGATGCATTTTACCTATTCATCTGGACAACATTTTAACAATGTTCATATATTAACATTTTTTAAACAAAATCTGTCTCGACAAATTTTGAAATTCAAAATATTCTGAAATAAGATTAATGAAACACAATGAAAAAGAACATCAGTTTCTTGAGTCATTTACCCCAAAATTCCACTACCTCCGCTCCGCTGCGGCACGAACTCCGCAGCAAAATCGGTCCTGTTGTAGTCAATCAGAGCTGTACCACTACTGCGGCCGTGCGGGCACAGTGCGCCGCCCGCCGTTCCGCCATCCGGCAAAAATAGGATCTATTCTATTTTTGCCGGACGCCGGAGCACCTCCGCAGTCAATAGACAGAAATCACAACCACCCAACAGGAAAGGGAGCAAGCACAGCTTCCGTTTTTTCACAATAAATCGATAAACAAAAAGCATTTTTTGTTTCATATGCTCAGGTTTAACAACTTTTAACAACTATCAATGGCGGTTGAACTTTAAATGCACAAAAATAAGTAATAAATAAAGTTTCCACTATCAAAGTAGTCACCCTGTGTTGATCCAAACACTGCTGATCTCTCAACACAAATGATGGGCAGATTAAACAGTTCATTTCGAATCTTCTCCCACACAACGGGTGTTTGGATCTAACTTCCGCGTTTATTGCTCGGACTGTATCGCAAGATCTCGAAAATCCCGCGCATGCCTGTTTGCGCACCTCAGGTCTCCGCACCGGAGCGGATCCGTTGTAGAGCGGGTACCAATAAAAATTGAGTTTGGAAGCGAGCGGCTGCGGAAGGCGGGGGCGGAGCGGAGGTAGTGGAATTTTGGGGTAAGGGACAAAACCTCTTTGGCTCTACAGCTGAACCCTTTGAAGTTGTTGAATAAAGAAAACAAAAGAAGTTCATCTTTAAAACGTGGTTAAACTGTTTGATCCACCAGGAACTTATTTCATAACACTAATAAACTTCCTGTCAGACAGAATTTTCTTGTCATAAATTCTGTCTTTGGGCAAAACAGAAATATGCATCAAATGTAATAAAGGTTATCAACTGACTGAAACCACTGTAAACAATTGATTTAAACAATCACTCCTATGCTCACTCAGGAATAAACGGCAAATTCAAATTCATCGATAAGATCGATTTATCGTTCAGCCCTGCAACAGAGCTCACAAGAAAAAAACTTTTCTGTCCTGCGTGGACTCTCATGTGACTGTTTAAACGGTTCTTTCGGCTAAATTTTTGTCCACAGAACTCACAGGCAAAAGGTTTCTGTCCTGTGTGGACTCTTATATGTGTATTTAAATCAGTTTTTTGACTAAATCTTAGTTCACAGAGCTCACAGGCAAAAGGCTTCTGTCCTGTGTGGACCATCATGTGTCTGTTTAAACTTGCCTTTTGGCTAAATGTTTGCTCACAGACCTCACAGGCAAAAGGTTTATGTCCTGTGTGAACTCTCTTGTGTGAGTTTAAACTTGTCCTATGGCTAAATTTTTGTCCACAGAGTTCACAAACAAAAGGTTTCTGTCCTGTGTGGATTCTAATGTGACCTTTTAAACTTGCCTTATGGCTAAATCTTTGTCCACAGATCTCACAGACAAAAGGTTTCTGTCCTGTGTGGACTCGCATGTGTGTGTTTAAACTTGTCTTATGGCTAAATCTTTGTCCACAAAGCTCACAGGCAAAAGGTTTCTGTCCTGTGTGGACTCTTGTATGACCTTTTAAACTTTTTTTATGGCTAAATCTTTGTCCACATATTTCACACACAAAAGGTTTCTGTCCTGTGTGGACTCTCATGTGTGCGTTTAAACGTGTCCTTTGCCTAAATCTTTGTTCACAGAACTCACAAGAAAAAAGTTTCTGACCAGTGTGATCTCTCATGTGTCTGGTTAAACTTGTCTTTAGGCAAAATTTTTGTCCACAGAGCTCACAAACGAAAAGATTTTGTCCAGTGTGGGCCCTCATGTGTCTGTTGAAACTTGCCTTTTGGCTAAATCTTTGTCCACAGAGCTCACAGGCAAAAGGTTTCTGTCCTGTGTGGACGCTCATGTGTCTGTTTAAACCTGATTTAAAACTAAATATTTTCCCACAGGTGTCACAATTAAATGATTTGGGTTCTGTCTGAACTTTCCTGCATGAGTCTACTAATTGCTTCACTCTGACACCTTTTTTGTTGACCAAACAATTTGAAGACCGTATTGCTGAATGACTTGTCACTCTCACATGTCTCTGAAGAGACCCTTTGTGGAGAAATTGTTTACCACACTCATGGCAGCTAAAGGATTTGTAGACAGGTTTAACATTTAACTCAGAAGACCTCCCATTCCAGTCACCATCTTCGTCTCTAGTTTCTGGCCTAGAGCCTGACAGCTCAGAGTCTAGATTCACATCATCATTCTCTTCATCTCCGCTAACTTCAGTCTCTGAAGAATCCAACATCTGTTCATGAGGGTTCAGACCTGGATTCCTGATATTTACCGCTCCTCCACTAGTTTCTGCTGTCATCTGATAAGTTGAGCTGCTGGTTGGAACAACTCTGTCTTGTATTTGTTGAAACTGTGAGATAACAGGTTTCTCATCATCATCCTCATGCTTTACATAAACTGCAGTTAATGGAAATCTGGCAGCATCAGTCTCCTCTTTCAAATTGAGCTTCTCTTCCTCCAGACTGGTCCAGAGTTCCTCTTTTTCTTCCTTCATGTGGCTGTGTTCTGGGGCCTTTTGGTCCACACCAACACCGTTTTCAGTCTCTTCATTTGTATTGAGCTTCTCTCCTTCCAGAATGGTCCAGAGTTCCGCTTTTTCCTCCTTAATGATGAGGTGTTTTTGGTCCTGCTGGTCCACACCAACACTCTGTTCTTGAGGAGCTTCTTCAACCAGCACCATCTGTATAACAGCTGTAGGAGGCAAAAGCACAGGATGAGAATTACCAACCACTGTAACTTTATATCCACAGTTGAATTATTGCTTTAATTCAATTAAAGCAATAATTCAATTCTTTGTCAAGACTGACATTTGAGAAAGACATACACAGAATATAAAAGGCAGTTCTTCAGGTCACAGGTACAAATGGCAAAATAGTAATTAAAAAAAGAAGTATTTCAGACAAAAAAATAGGCAGCGCCCCAAATTGTACAGAAAACTGTCATAATCTGCCATAATAGAGTACTAAATCTAGTCTAAATACTAGGGATGCACAGATACCGATACTGGTATCGGTGCAAATACTGATACCAGTATCGGTATCGGTAAAAGTTAACCGATACCAATGCAGTTGCTTGAAAGTGGCTTCACTGTAACTTGTCATTTTTGTTCACCTAATATTTTAGTTTTATGATCATTTCTATTCATTTATTTAACTTTTTATCTACCTCACAGTCATATCCTGTTGAAAGCAGAGAAGAAAATAAAACCTATATTCCAATTCATAGCAATTTTTGTGTGGTAGAAATATTGGCATTGGTAATCGGTATCAGTATCGGCGAGGACTCAGATCCAAGTATCGGTATCGCATCGGTTCGGAAAAAAGTGGCATCGTTGCATCCCTACTAAATACGGCTCTAAGGCATCTAAAAAAAAGAATGAAGCATAAATAGTATTATTCAATTCCTATGGATGCCCACTGCAAACAAGGTTCAACAATTTCCAAATTAGGGCTGGACAATAATTAAATAAAGATATATATCTATTGATAGACGTGTAGTGATAGAAAAAAAGTTGTCTCTAAAAAGTTCATTCTTTTTTTCATTATAGCCAATTAGGTGGCTTTTTTGGCTAGTTATGACTTACTCCCAACAATCCCAGGCACGCTCCAACACAACAGTTGATGCACAAAATTTCTGAACCTGAATCATTTATTTAACACTGAATTGAATCAACTGGTAAATCTTAATTTTGTGCACTGCTAAGTATTAGAATCAGAAATCTAACTAAAGTTAATTAAATCAATTAACCAAGTATTAAATGTTAAACTGGTAAACAAAAATAAATTGTATTTAAATATCATTTTTAGAATGTTTTATGCAGATGTTATTCAGGTACATAAATATACCGTATTTTCTGGACTATAAGCTGCTACTTTTTCCCACGCGGCTTATAATGAGGTGCGCCTTTAGTCAACCAGAAAGGATGGATGCTAGAAAGTCTAATCAGCAAATGGTTAAAGGAGTGCTACAGAAAGCGCCCAGGAGGATATTTTTCACAGTAAAACGGCGCTGCTTGTTTTCCCAGCTTTACCCCAGCATGATCACAGCAACACGGAGAGCGACACTGACATCGCCACAGAAAAGGTATGTGACGAAGCTCTTCTGAGGCTGTTCAGCTCCGACACTGAAGAAGATGATGACTTCAGTAGTTTCAGTGCGCAGGAGGACGATGAATAAACTAATCAATAACTTTTCTGTTTTGTTTGATACTGATCAGTTCAGTTCAGTTAAACTATGTTTTCAATTCAGTAGATATCTGCGGCTTTTAGCCCAGTGCGGCTTATATTGAGGTGAGCTCTATAGTCCGGAAATTACGGTACATTTAAATGAAATTCTGAAGCAGAATTGGGCTGCCCGAGGATGTGCCTGACATTAAATCGACTTTACCAAGGAGGTATATCAGTTGATGCTGATATATAATAAATGTCAAATATCGGCTGACAGATGTTATCGGTCTACCCCAAAATTAGACCACATCTCTCACGTGCTCACACACACGCGCATGCACACACACACACGCATGCTGTGTAACAGTACATGTATCCATGCTCCATATGACGCAGGCAGGTTCAGGTGAAGTACGCACTATGAATCAGTCACAGCTGATCGACATACTTGGAAGTGGTTGCACCTTTTATTTAGCCATGTTTTACCAACAGCTGCAATGGAAACAGAGCAGGAGATCTGAAAAGGATGCTGCTTCAGAATAACGCATGAAATTAAAGATCCAAAAGTTTGTTCTAATCACACTCTGAGTGGAAAAGATGTTGTCTGCTCACTCGAGTGCACAGAGCAGAGCTGATTGCTACTCTGCATTGATGCATTAGGCACGGGGAAAGCAAATAAAATGCCCCGTACATGTGCCAGAGCAGGGTTTGAGAGCTGGTACAGGAAAAACATGCTTCAGCTGTCCTTCCATCAATAGCTGATGGGCCGGTCTGGCCTCAAAATGCCCGGCCTTGTATATTGCAATCGTAGGATGTCCAAGGAAAGACCCACCTTTCTTGCCTCTGATTGGCTGGAAGGGCTCTCCTGCAATTGACTATATCATGTAACAACACACCATTACCCTCGCTGCAGGATTTTTTATGTCTGCAGCCAGATCTTGAGGAGCATTTTTGAAGAAAATGTGGACTTAGTGCTATAATAACTATTCTGTCCTGTTTTGCAACCAATTTCAGTTTATTTTTAAAAAGAACCTGATAAACATTAAATGTGAACTCCTCTGCAGTAAAGGTGTATAACCCATCAGTTTAAGTTGTACTGGCATCATCCTGGTACACAGTAACATCAATGCAATACTCAGTATACCTGTGCAACATCGGATTTACATAGTATGAATGTGTCCCTTAAAGTATGCTGCATACTACTGGTACCCAAGTTTAATTTTTATTCATGTTTTTTAGTGGTCGAAGGTTACAAAAATGGCTTATGCCTGTTTGCACCTTTGCAGTGACATGTAACTTTGTTATTATTTATCTTCAAATTATTCTCTTAAGTGTTGTTGCTGCTGTCACTATTGAATTTCTCCACGGTGGGATCAATAAAGTCTATTCTACTCTATTGTAATAACTCTTGTTGCATTTATAACACTGACTTTATATCTGTTGGCTCTCAAGCAGTGGGGTTACCTTAGTCTTCACTTTCATAAGTTATGGTTGTTTGCAAGTTAGAACACTTCTCTCATCATCTGATTAAATGAGGATCATTTAATCGAAATTCAATTCAAAGCTGATTATAATTTGGACATTATTCTATAAAAGGCACAGCCCTGCTGCACACAGCTGGGAAGTATAGGGAAGTTTTAATTGATTTCATACCCAGGTAAGGCACACATATGTTTATCCTATGTACTCTACAAGTACTCTACTCCATAAAATAACCTCAATAGTTGAGAGCCACGAGGTAAGTCCTACAATGTGATGGATGCAACGAGATGTATTATAAGTTCACATTTTCTTAACAAAACTCCCCGAAACAGCTGTTCTGTTGGTGTCAGGACAGTCTGGAAGACGATTTGCTGCTAAGTGAAATAGCCAATCGTAGAAGAGCCCTTCTAGCCAATCAGAGGCGAGAAAGGCGGGATCTTCCTAGGCCAGTTTACGATTGCAAATCTCGCTACCAGACCTGATCTTTTGTCCCAGTCCCTCCCTGGTTTCAGCTTACCTTATCTTGGAACCCCACTGAGAAGAAGCCCACTGAGTATCTTTCCTGTTTCTGTGGGAAAAGCTCGCACCAATAAGGAGGAGAATAAAGTTTTCCCAGCCTGGTACTGGTTTAGGACGCTGGCTCTCAGCTAGTCCGTTAGCGTCCAGAGCTTCTTCTTCTGCAGTTGGCGATCAACGGGAGGTGTATTACCGCCACCTAGCGATCTGGAGTGTGTGTGACAAATTAGCAGTAGAACAAATTGAGATCGTGCGGCAATCATAGATTATGATGTTGCAGTTATAGATTGTATAATGTAACTATTATTGAATTATCATGTGAGTAAACATGTTCGAAAACATTACTACTACTGCTACCACTACGAGAAAGTCAATGATGTTTTCTAAGCAACAATATGTGCGATTGTGTGTGTGTGTGTGTGTGTGTGTGTGTGTGTGCGCGCGCGCGCGCGTGTGTGTGTGTGTGAATCTGATGACCGACTTTTTTATTTTAATGAAGCAGCTCTGAGAAAATAGCATTGTCATTAATGTAGCATTTTGTTTTATTTATATCATATTTATATTTTAAAAATAAGATAAGGGTGATTGTATGAGTTCTGTTTGCTGTGTCCTAGAGATTTTTGCATATATTTAGTAAAACAAATCCCCCTGTAACACCTGCCGTCTGACCAACCAGTGTGTTAGTGTGGATACAAATGCACAGAATCAGTACCTGGACCTCAAGCTTACAGATTTACTAGAAATTTTAAATATCTAAAAGTCCAGCTAAAATCTCCACTCCTTTACAGGTGATATGCAAAACAGCAAAGCCAGTGGAGACCCAATCACACTGATGGCTGGATCTGACTGCTAGGTCTGTTTGAACAAGCCTCCCCTCACCACACCTGTACACAGTTTGACAAAGTTCTGTATGCTTTCTCCTTAAATAGAGCAGTGCCTCAACAAACTAATAGGATGTAACTGTGTCACCACACCCACAAAGCCCCCACAGCAATGACAGTTACTTAAAGTGTACACAGATCTACCAGGTTATGCCCCTGTTGATTTTTAATAGCATATGAAAAAGTTAACAGCAAGTACTACTAACCAGGCCTGACCCTTCTGAGACCAGACAAAAGCAGGTGTTTAGGGCAGCTGTTAGAGAAGCTGCTGTTTCAAACTTTAAACATAAGAGAAAGGGATTCTTGTTGTCTACTAAGACTAGATTGCTGTTTCTGGAGGCTCATGGTGATTGTGACGAAGCTGAAACTGTACTGAAGCATAGCTGAGATTAAACCTAAGCTGTGCTGAAGCTAAAGTGAGATTAAGCAGAAAATATGCTGAAGCTGAGCTAAATTTGAGCTGTCATTAACTGAATTACTGATCATTTCATGTCTGCACAGAGAAATACTAAAATACTTAAATCATATCTAAAGAGAACAGCCAGCAGGCAAGGTGGGTTAAGTGTCTTGCCCAACGACACAACAGCAGCAATCTCTGGTCAGAGATGGGATCAAACCTGCAACCATCTGATTACTGGACAACCCGCTCATCAAGAACCGTAAGCAACAACATCTGAAATGATCCTGCTACCCCTGTCAGGCTTTTTCCCATCACTCCTCTCTCTTGCAGTCCTCTGTCCTGGTCCTTGTCCCACCACAAGGAAATCCACATCCTTTTACAGTTTTTGCTCATTGCTTTAACACTACAGACCCATGCTTAGACTTAAGTAACAATTTGAATTCTGCCAGTGGGGTAAGCAAATGTTGCTTGGCTAGAATTCTTAAAACTATAAAATAATCAAATCTAATTATTGGCTAGTTTTAATAATTTTTTTGCTTACCCCTCTGGCAATTTTTTTTCTCTAAACAAGAAACTTTGGTCTAAATTTAAAGAGCTAGTCACCCCAAATCAAATCGTGCTGTAGACACGTGTAGACAATAATTTGGCACTTTAGTGCTTCTCAGTTAAAATTTAAATATCCTAAAATGGTCAGTGCTGTGCCCTCATCAGGTAAAAACCCTGCACTGCACTTGAATTTAAATCTGCCATCACCATTGGCTAAGAGGTGCACTATGACGTCAGTTTGCCCATTTTGATGTCACAGTGTCGTTGTGAGCCTGTGTGTGTTTATTTGTTAGCGGCTCTGCCCTTTTAGTCTGCCAGGCAACAGCATTTGTTGTACTTTCCAAACAGGAATTGGGAATGGAGAAAGACTCTGGTATGGGTTGAATTGCTCTTTAAGAGTATTTGCCTTATTTTAAGTAACACAAGAAGAATTTTCTTTACAGACTGAAAATAAGATAAAATGTCTAAAGGCTATTTTACTTTCTTAGAAATGTGTTTATGCAGAGTTTGAAGTGTCATGCTTGCCCCCTTACTCACTGTTTTTAAACCCAATAGGGGATTTTTTTCTGTTTCAAGATGGCGTATATGACCGCCAACTTCATGCCTCTTCTGCAGTAATTGGAACAGGCCTGCGGCAACATTCAGGTGACAGCAATCCATGGATGGTTTCGACAGGCAACGGGGTATTTGCTTTTCTTGCGATGTCGATGTGGTCCTGTGGCAACAGACAGATGGATCCATGAACACACGTGTGCACGATTGCCATAATTTTGTCAGGTACTGGGGTTGTGGGTTCACATGTCTTCTTCACAGGTTGTTGGAGGGCTAGGGAGACACTTAAGGAGACTCCATCCAGCTAATTACCTCGGCTGCAGAGTCACCCTGCTCACCTGCAGCCCATCATGTAATTGAATGTAGGTGTCCCTAGGTTATCAACCCCCTCTCTCTCCAGCTGATGAGAAAGACATCTGTCACCTCTGTCTACCATCATGTCCGCCGCTGCCGTCGTGTATGGTCCATTGCCACTTCTGCCCTCAACAGCACCCTGGAACAGAACCGCAAATATGCTGACCGTCGGCGGGCACCTGCTCCAGTGTACTTCCCCGATCAGAAGGTTTGGCTTTCTTATCTGTGTGTTCCCCTGAAGTCTGTGTCTCGCAAGCTCTCCCCCAGGTTCCTGGGTCCCTACGAGGTTTTGGAGGTCCTCAGTCCTGTCTCGGTCCGTCTCCGCCTTCCCCCTGGTCTCCGGATCCATCCCACCTTCCATGTCTCTCAGATCAAGCCTGTTCTCTCAAGCCCGCTTTAACCATGACAAATTTTCTGTTTACTGAATAGTGTATTTTTTTTTATTTTTAGCTTTATCTGAATTTATGTTACTGCAAAGAACACTTTTGAGTACACCTGGTTGTTTGAAATAAACAGTGAAAATATCAGACTGCACACTGATCCCTGATCTGAATGTGTATGCATGTGATGGAAGTATGTCATTTTGTCATCAGAGATACATTTTGACAAAGGATTGTTGAGTTTTCTGGTTTTAATTTTACACTGCTGTGATTGGTTTATTTCCTAGTGTTGCTTTACTTTTGTAGAGATTTGGCACAATGATCAAAGTTTTGCTAAATGTGTTCAAGCAACGGGCAAAAACGGTAAATATGTCATTTAAAAATTGCCTTACGCCGCCTGAGTTCATTTGCATGTGGTTCAGATGTCTACCTAAAAAACACGATGGAGACTAAATGTCTAAAAATGGCTGTAAAAATGATTCTGCTGCTGATAATCCAAGACCTCCTGCTACACACATCTCAAACCTTATTTTTAAAGAAGTTTGAGGATTATGTCTGCAAAATTCCTGACAGGCTTCATCATGCTGCTTTATATAAGCATAATTTATCCCCACATAAATCTTTGGAATAAAAGTGTAATGAAATTAGAGATTACGTGTTATTTAATGAGCCATAAGGCGTGGGATTCCATAGGAAATATAAAATCCACCTTACGGATCTGTGAGTTATTTAAACCAGAAGATTGGATCTTTTTATTGCAGGGATTAGATAACTGCTCCGTATTCACTCAGAGACAACAGAAGAGAGAGTCAAATTTAGAGGTTAAGAATTTTATTACTAACAAATTAAACTAGACTGGCTTTAAAACTAAATGTATGACGTAACTAAAATGGATGAGACGGTGAATGGATGACGTGTGATGTTAATCAGAACCAGCAAATCCGAAGAAGCGATTTGTTCTGACGGGAACTGAAGGTGTTGTTTTCACATTAAGCTTTGGTTAGGAAGTCCATAAACACATGAGACACCGTTTGTCGGTCTATACCCTGAGCGGAAGTCCCCGTCTAGATCAGGAGGTGTAAAGGTTGAGCTTGACCTTATGGAGCGGGAGCACGTAGAAGAAGCCACAGCAACCGACCGCCCGTCCTGGGATACGTCCGGGTCACCGCAATTTGTTGGCGTCTGGTGAGACCCAAGCCTGGGTCTTGATGGTTCAGCTTTTATTCTGAAAGGAACTGTTGCCGCTGTTGGAATGGCAACAAATTTTCCAGCTTGTTGTTCTTTCGGTTAAAGAGTATAGATCAGGATTGGCCACTCTGTCACTTTCTCTGGAAGGCTTTGAACTGTCGTTAGAACTGACGTGGCATAGTTTTATACTTCGGATATTATGGTTTATTGTCGGATGAAAAATTCCCAAACACCATCAAAACCACGCCTCCGTCAGATCTGTAAGATTCTGATTGGATCAGTGAAAGGTATGTGTCATGTCTTTTTAACGCCACATGAAATGAGTCCTGTAGGACCACTTCAAGTCACAGTACTTATTATTTCTATAAGTTCATAATAAAGTAATTAATATTTTGATTTCACAGATAGAGTTCTTTGATTAATTAAAAGAAAAGAGTTCATTCTTTG
Source organism: Nothobranchius furzeri (assembly GCF_043380555.1). Taxonomy (NCBI): domain Eukaryota; kingdom Metazoa; phylum Chordata; class Actinopteri; order Cyprinodontiformes; family Nothobranchiidae; genus Nothobranchius; species Nothobranchius furzeri. The sequence goes on from NC_091745.1 coordinate 66,159,844, forward strand.
TTCTTTTGTTGAGCTGAAAGTAAGCAGGTTAGAAGGAATGCATGAGACCTTGAGACCACTATCTCATGCAGACTAGTCTTGACCAAAGAAGGGAAAAAATCAGTCATTCCGTTCCGTTACAAAAGAAATATTAAATACAAAAATAAATCAATGGGGTCAAAAATTATAAATATTGTTATCATACTGGATTGGTTTTTGAGAAATGTGAACTCTAAAATAGAAACTATTGCCCTGTGTGATTTGAACACGGTGCATCACTGAGACACTAATATGCTTTGAATAATGACCAGATTAAGATATTGTTATGAATCTCTAAGGAACCGGTACCAGATATCTGCATCTAAACAACAATGGCTTAATATTGTTTGGGACATTTGTGGGATGGAATGAATGACTTTCCCCAGACTGAGAGATGACATCTTCATGAAAAAGTGGAAAAAATGGATACATACTTTACATCAGCCAGGAAGAGACATGAGGAAAATCAACATCATTATCAAAGAACTTTTCAGATCCTTCAGAACCAAAACATCGATTTTTTTAATTTTCTTTCTTGTTTTCCCTGTATGATCATCCCCTTTCAGGTTTTCTTTATGGGTAGTGTGAGGGGAGGCCTCGATAGGCCGCCTTATTCTGGAATGTGTCAGTGGTTCATTAATCACATGTTATTATTAAGTGAAAATGATAATAAAAATTAAATTGGATAAAAACTTTAAATGTTTAATAAACCCAAAAACCACAAGGACTCCATGTTTTTTTAATATTTAACATTTTGAAGCACTCTAATACCCTTTTTGGTCCAAGCTCGTGTGCTATTAATTATGCCACCTCCCACTTCCCCCTCCATCCATCCATCTCTTGACCCCACCCCCCATGGTGACCCCACCCCTGAATCCCGGGGTCCTGGTTCAGTTGGAAGCAGGACTTCAGTCTGAGCAGCATCTCTGAGGTCCTGCAGCTCAGGAGGAAAGAGCTGCCTGGATGTGAGGAAGAGAAGGAAACAGCTGACTCAGGAAGTAGACGTTTTGTTTTTATTTGTGAGTCAGTGGGTTTGCGCCTTTGATGTTTTTGGTCTGATCTGGAGCACCATGAAGATGCTGTGGACCTGGATGATGATGACGATGACAATAATGATGATGGGACTCTTCCTCTCAGGTTTGGTTTCGTTTGTTCTGTCAGAACCTTCAGCTGCAGTTAAAAATAATTCTGATCAGAATGTTAAATCAATTAAAGACAAACTAGACAAACTATTTTCTGCTCTAATGTTGTCTTTTATTTTGAAAGCTACTTTCAGTGCTCCTCCTATTTGAATGAAGCATCAACTTCTTGATTTTTCTTCTCCTGTTTTTGTTTGTTGCTTGGTTGGTTGGTTGGTTGGTTGGTTGGTTGGTTGGTTGGTTGATTGGTTGGTTGGTCAGTTGGTTGGTTGGTCCATGTGCACCTTGTGATCAAGTTCAGTGTGTGTGTGTGTGTGTGTGTGTGTGTGTGTGTGTGTGTGTGTGTGTGTGTGTGTGTGTGTGTGTGTGTGTGTGTGTGTGTGTGTGTGAGGAGGGGTCACCAAAGTGAAGTTCATGGTCAGGGTCGGGGGGGAGGGTTCTGTGACCTCATGGGTCCCATCTGCAGTGTGGGGGTTTGAGTGGGGGGTGGGGGACTGTCTGAGAACCCAGATGGGAGGCGGCACATTGAATCCTAATCCAGCAGTCGGGCTCATCAGCTGACCCCTGACCCTTCACGTCCTTGTGTCTTCAAACAGAACCACATATGTCCTTTTAGGATTAAGGTTTCTGACACCATGAGATCCACAGAACGTTTGAGGTCCACCTCTAAACCAGAAAGTCGATCAGAACCTATCAACGCCTCAGGAGGTTCAGGTTGTCCTCCCAGCAATCTTCAGAATGGATCCTTTAAAGAGCAGAGACAGAACTACATCTGGGTTTGAGTCAGAAGAATCCAGGTCTGGTTCTGAAAGGTTACAGCAGTTCACAGGGATTAAAAACTACTATTAAAAAAAATAAATAAATAAAAAATAAACATAAATCCAGTAATGGGGTTTGGAATTGGGCTAACATGTTCTGATCCCTATAAAAACCATCCTGCAGCATTTGGACCAGCAGAATCTAAGCGACCGTGGCCTCAGAGTCAGGCTGATGGCTCGCTCTCATCTCCAGCTGTCCTTCCAGTAACGGATAAAAACAGGGTTCATGGAGATTCTAGGACAGGACTTGTTTTCTAGTGGAGCCAGAGGAGCTGGTGGAGCTCCTGGCATTGGAGATGAGGAGGAACGGAGGAACCAGAATAAATATAGAAGATCAATCAGGAGATGAGACACGGGGTTGGTTCTGATGGGCTGACAGACTTTATTCTAACCTGGACAAGATGGAGCCCAGTCCACAAACTAGATAACAGAAAGTTCTGTTTCTTTGGGAGTCCAACAAAATTTGTCCTAGCAGGACCTCAGAAACGATTAGACATCAGGGTCGCGGTCAAGTTCTGGACTGGTGGCCTTTGTGGTCGTGGTTCTGAGAGTCCGACAGCTGCAAGTTTTAGTTGTTCTGTTTAGGGGGGGGGGGGGGGGGGGGGGGTTGTTGTGTCTGCACCCCCTTGTTGTTCTTTTTGTTGTCTCTCATAGTTTCAGACATGGGGGGCGGCCTTCTGCTGGAGGACTCAGGGTCTGGGGGGGGTTGTCAGATGGGGGAGGGATGGGATCAGTATGTATGTCGATGGATCAGACTTGGGGGTGGTGACATCATTAGCTGGGGGTGGGGTGGGGGGTGTCTGGGAAAATCACCTCCGCAGAGTTGAAGTTCAGGGGAGTGGGTGCCGGGTTCAAAGGTTATGGAAATGATCGGGTATCCTGGAGAACTTCAGGTCTAGGTTGTGGCTCAGAGGAAGAACAGCTGAACGTCTTTTGGAGGGTTGCTAATTTGATTTCAGCACTCCTCAACTACCTCCAGAACCCCCAAGTTCTCCCCAGAAGACTCTGAAGCTGCTGGAACTGAAGATAATAAAAAGTGAAAGCAGCTGAGACTGAAAGAGATGGGGTTAAAGGTCATCTGACTGTTTGCTGCCTTCTTCAGCCTGAGTGTCTGTAGGGAGGAGCTTTGATGGAGCTGTCAGTCAAACTCCAGGAGCTTCAAGAAATCAGGAACCTGCATCTCTGTATGACCAATTATACAATTAGACCAGATGACCTTTGAACCTGCATGGACAGGTATTAGCTCAAAATTGTCATCCAAATTCACCAAAACCTGTTTTCTCATAAAGTTGTAATACATCCATTTGGTTCTGACCTCTGGAGGCCAAAGCTAGAGTTTTAAACCAGACTGATTCATTAACACCAAGATGAGTCTGATTCTCAGCCTGATCACTTTCCACCATCCTCCAAAGTTCATTTGCTAGCTGGGTTTGTGTGTTTGTGTGTATTTTGATGTTGCAGGGTAAACTCTGAGTTCTGACTGCAGGCACAAGCCGAATGTGACCAGCAGTTAACCTGTTGTGTAGTCCATCCTCATCCTTACCCTCATCATCATCACCATCTTCATCCCACTAGTGAGTATCAGAGTCTGCGTTCTTGTTCCTGAGATCCCGGTCCTGGTTCTGGCCAGACTCTTCGTTTGAAGCAGACTCTCCACCTGCAGCAAGTTGGTGTCTCTCAGATTTCTGACCGTTTGCCAGCTGAGGGGTTTCCTTCTGCAAGTTGGAGACAAACAGTTGAAGGAAGCTGAATTTAAAGATTTGAATTCCCATTCAGGTTTTATATATATATATATACACACACACACACATATATATATATATATATATATATATATATATATATATATATATATATATACATATATATATTGGGGATGTGAATCTTAGAGCAACTCACAATTTGATTCGATTCCAATTCTCGAGGTGCCGATTCGATTCAGAATCGATTCTCGATTTAAATCAATTCACAATCAATATTAAATTTTTGCTTACCTTGTAAAATATAACAAATCTTTAGTTACCTAACAGTAGCTTTGAAAGTAATACTTTCTTAGTTGCTCTAAGATTCACATCCCTTATATATATATATATATATATATATATATATATATATATATATATATATATATATATATATATATACATAGAGAGAGAGAGAGAGAGAGAGAGAGAGAGAGAGAGAGAGAGAGAGAGAGAGAGAGAGAGAGAGATGTGTGTGTGCATTTCAAGATCTTAATGAAAAAAAGGAAATCTGAAACTAAAATGAGCTTCAGTCTGGACCCAGACTTGAAACCTGGAAGCCCCATCAGAGAGAGCAGCTGTGACATCAGCCTCTTTGTGAAGAGATCTGATGATGTTGAGGTCAATTAAATCAAAGTATAACAAATGTTCTCACAAGTCCAGGTGACAGTGGTGTCAGGGTGTTTATGTATGTGCCTTATGCTACTGAGTAACCAGCTCAATGGCCTAGTGGTAGAGTGTCCGCCCTGAGACTGGGAGATCAGGGTTCGATTCCTGGTCGGGTCATACCAAAGACTGAAAAAACTGGGACCCAATCCCTCCATGCTTGACATTCAGCATTAAGGGGTTGGATTGGGGGGTTAAACCACCAAATGGTTCCCGAGCGCGGCTGTGTCTGCAGCTCACCGCTCCCCAGGGGATGGGTCAAATGCGGAGAACAAATTTTGCACACACATCAGTGTGTGTGACAACTAATGGGACTTTAACTTTAACTTTACACATGAAGATCGATGCTAATGATAAACTAGTCAAAGTGAAGAACACTCGTCAGACTCTGCTAGGGTTGCAGGATAGAAACAGAGCATAATAGAGGAGAACACAGAGAGAGCAGATGTCTACCATGTTGTGTAACTGTTTCAGAGATAACTGAGGAACTGTACCGCTTTGTACCGTACCTAAATTCACTTCCTGTTTGTTCCCATTGAGACTCCTCCTCTGACTCATCTGTCTCTCCTCAGGTGTGATCGGAGCTTCAGAACTAGCCTTTCTGACAGAGCCCAGTGATGTCATTGCTGTCAGGGACAACCCTCTGATGCTACACTGCCAGGTTGAAGGGGAAGGGCCTATCACCATCACCTGGAGACGGAATGGTGTTCCCGTGGCAACAGGTGTCAGAGCAGCTTTGCTCAGTAACGGAACATTACTCATCAGGAACTTTTCCAAGAGACGGGAGAGCAACGACACCGATGCAGGAGAGTACGACTGCGCCGCAGAAAATCGTTATGGGATGTTAATCAGCCGTAAGGCACGCGTTCAGCTGGCCTGTGAGTGCTAAAACGCAACAACACACAAATGCAACAACATGAAAAACATGCAACAACGATATAACACACAAAAATATACAACAAGATGCAACAACAAACGCTAGAACTGGAAATTTGATGTAACATAACCATGTCTGAATTCCGGAACCTCTCCAGCTCTCCCAAAGTTCCTGTCTCACCCTCGGTCACTCGCTGTGGATGAAGGGGGCGTGGCTAGACTCAGCTGCCAGGTGAACGGGATCCCAGAGGCCAACATTACCTGGCAGAGAGACAGACTCCCACTGAGTACCACTGACCCCAGGTAGGTTTCATGCTCATCACATGGAGCAGATGCTGTTACGAACGTGTAACCATAAACGATTCAAGTGTGTGTTTAATGTATATCTGAACAGAACTTCACCGCTGTGTGTGTCTAGGTACACTCTGCTTCCTAACGGAGTTCTGCAGATCACCAGTGTTCAGCGCTCTGACAGCGGCCTGTTTCGCTGCATCGCCTCAAACATCGCCAACACACGCTATAGTCATGAGGCCCAGCTGTCCATCACTGGTAAGACAGGGCAGGAAATCCCAAACAACCACCATAACTAGGAGACCAACAATGTCATCTTCTGCTTATACGTTTGCAAGGGCAGCAGCTCTAGCAGGAGTAGCAGCCATAGCAACGGTAGCATTCATAGAAGCACAGCACGTCTAGCAAGGATGCCCAGACCATCCTCTCTCAAACAAGCGCTACCTGCCCAACTGGTGGAACCCAAAATGTGCTGCCAGACCAACGTGGAAACTAAATCCTTCTGGAGGACCAGCAGTACTGTTGTCCATTCCTCCTGAATGCCCATTATGCAGAGAAAACCTCTTTCTGTTAATCTTGTTCTTTGATAAATTACTCAAAGCTCATATTCATTGCTGAAGGTCAGATGGACGATCAACCTGTAAACCAAGAGCTTCTTTTTCTAGCTTAAATCCATCTTTACCTAAACAGATCAGTTGAGAGCCACATCCCTGCAGATGCTCAGATCTGCCTGTCCACATCCCTTCTTCCATCACCAGTTTTTGCCTAAACAGTCGCCGGTGCCAGTGTCCATCTGCTGGTTCTGGTAACCCCAAGCCTTCATATCAAACCAAAGTCCAGGCATAAAAACTCAATATCAGACCAATCACAGAGCAGGAAGTTGTGAGTTTTTTAACCTTACAGGTTTTTTGTGTGTTTGTAGGTCCAGTTGCAGGTTCTAGAACCTACAAGGAGCCTATCATCCTGTCTGGACCTCAGAACCTCACTATCAATATCCACCAGACTGCCATCCTAGAGTGCATCGCCACAGGGAATCCGCGTCCCATTGTGTCCTGGAGTCGCCTTGGTAACAGCAACATATCCAAGTGATTGATCTGAGTAACTGATCACCTGTAGTGACCTGTCCTGATCATCATCTTTCTCAACCAGATGGGAGGTCCATCGGGGTGGAGGGGGTCCAGGTTCTTGGAACAGGGAACCTGATGATCTCAGATGCAACGCTGCAGCATTCAGGAGTTTATGTTTGCTCGGCCAACAGACCGGGCAGCAGGTCCAGAAGAACAGCGCATGGGCGTCTCGTGGTTCAAGGTAATCAACCAAACACGTTTATTTATCCTGGAGCCCAGAAGTCCAAATGCCACATCAGGTCCAGATCAGCATTGGAAGAGCAGCTTCAAATTCTAGTATTTTCCCAACAGTTTTTACTTCCAACTGCAGTTGACCTGAGCTGATGCTGCCATTCTGTTGTGCGTCACTATGACGACCAGTTTATTGGGCTTATTTCTGAGCAACCGGGGTAATAAAAAACATTAAGATTTGTGTGCATTTGACTTGCTCATCTATAAAAATCTGAAGATTCTGTTTTCATCAGATATCTGGAACAACCTGAAATGAATAGAAACATCAGCTGGTTGTGGCGGACGAGGGGACGTCCTCATCTCTTTGTGTTCATCTGTTGACTTTTCACTTTTCTCTTTGTGCGTCACTGCCAAGTTCAGGTCACTGCTGATGACCTCTGATGCCCCTGTAAACCCACGGGTGTGCACGTCACTGTGTGTGTGTGTGTGTGTGTGTGTGTGTGTGTGTGTGTGTGTGTGTGTGTGTGTGTGTGTGTGTGTGTGTGTGTGTGTGTGTGTGTGTGTGTGTGTGTGTGAGAGAGAGAGAGAGAGAGAGAGAGAGAGAGAGACAGCTGCACTTGTCTTCAAGGGTTCTTCATTTACAGAACCTTCATCTGTTGGTTTACTGTTTTTAAGAGACTGCTTCACCCCATTTCTTTGTTTCTACTCATTCATCAATCACAATCCACATCCTCCTGCTCCTCCTGCTCCTGGTCCGGGAGTGATGAGACAGGTAGTGATGTAATTCTAACCTCCTTGCTTTATTTGATCTAAGACCACATCTTTATTGTTCTTGTCATTTTTAACAAAGAACAACAAGATTAGAAGGTGTGGTCCCCTCAGCGTTTGGCACGAGATAGAAAAGAGACAGGAATCATAAGATTAGTCATATAAGACATAAAATACAATATAAGTACAATATAAATACAAAAAAGTCTGTTTATGGAAATATTGCACTGGTTTAGGTTGGGTCTCTGCTGCAAACTGGGAAAGAGATATGAGGGAATTTTTTTTGGGTATCCAGGGATAAAAACAGTTTCTGAAGCGGTTTGTTCTGGTTTCCATTGATCTGTTTCTTTAGCCTGATGCAGCAGCTGGAAAAGGCAACGCAAGGATGAATCCTGGGAGATGTTTGTTGTTTTACCAGGAGGTGTAGATCTGTTCCAGGGTGAGGATGGTACAGCTGATTATCTTCTCTGCCATCCTGATGGCCCATACTGCACACATGTTCACGAGGACCCTTCTTCAGCAGCTCTATCCCGGGTCATCCTCCAGCTGGAGGCCCAGAAACCCAAACACCAGTGATCTCTTCACACGACAGATTTTCAGAATTTTTTTTTGTCAACTAGAGCATTTGTTTCGGTCTCAGCTGTGACTTAGTCAGAGGTCATAGAAGGGGGTGGAGGTCAGAGGTCAGACGAGCTCTTTGTGTTTGTTTGTGCTTCATTAGAATATTGATTAGCATGAGAAGAGTTCCACTTAACAATGAGGACTTTATTCTCACAGACGGTCCGCCTGTCGGACAGGACACACGTCCGTGGTGTTCTCACGACTGCACTCAGACGGGTCTAGACCAAATGCCCCCATGTGTTCAGAGAACGAGAACAAAGAAAAGGTCCTCTGAGCTGCTTTTAGAAACAAAAAGCTGGAAATTATAGTTTTGTTTCATCTGATCAGAAACGGTTTTCATCTGAAACATTTCATGAACTCGCTGCTTTTTTAAAAACTTTAGAATCAGTCAGCTGAGCCCTAATCCTGCAGGTTAACGAGGCTGCGGCAGATCTGGTTCTCTGCTTATCAATTCTATATGTGAAGGTATTGCAGTCACATTTGTAATGCATATCTATTTTTATTAGATTTCTCTGCAACATTTTATTTATTTATTTATTCATTTATTTATTTATTTATTTATTTATTTATTTATTTATTTATTTATTTATGTCAGTTGGCGGATTGATCAGCTGTTTGGATCAATCCAACTACAGAGAAATTTGTTGCATTGGACAAAGAAATCTATGTAAAAGTAGGAGAATAAAATGTAGAACAAAGTTCTAATATTAATCACCCCAGTGTGTTTTGTTGGGGGTGATGAAGATGTGTGTGAGAAATTTTGTCGTCTCTTCATAAATCAAGTTAACGCTAATGAACCCCATGCACGAACACACACACACACACATGCTGAAAAAGGTCGCTCCTCACCCCCTGCCTTTCCCTCTGACCCCTGACACCACACATGCACACACACACACACACACACACACACACACACACACACACACACACTTATTTTGCATATAGAGTGGAAGGGGGTGGGGCATCTATGGTTAGTGTGAGGTGATAGAGGCGTGTGTGAATCCTGTTTCGCTGTTGCTGTGGAGACAAGGTGCTTGGAGGCGAGACGGCAGCTGTTTGTCTGCAGGGTAGAGGGGTCAGAGGTCAAACTTGAGTTTCAACTCAAACACAAAGAAGTTCAAGTTCATGGTGAAGTTTTCACACAAATGCATGAATTTCACATCCAGCCTATTTATTGGAGTTTACTTTGTCTTAATCTCAGCAGAAAGGTCTCATTGAGCATCTTCTCCCAGGGTCCTGGTGTCAGACCTAGTACTGGTCCTGTTTTTTTATCTTTGTTTTTTCAGGATTTTGTCTTTAGAAAGCACTAACACCAGATTTATTAAAAGGTTTTGCTTGGTAAATGGCCTGTACATAATCTGTATTTATATACCTTGTATTCATTCGGCATTCATTCACCCATTCACAAACACATTCATACTCTGGTGGAAAAAATCTTAGAACATAAGCTTTCTGTGTTTAGTGCACTTTTAATTACACTTCTGGATCATACAGGGAGACAGTGAAGTGATGCTGAAACTGGAGAATTTGGTCTCTCATCCTAACTCATCAGAAATCTAGCAGCAGTCCAGAATCACTGCCAGATGGCAGATGTTCCAGCTGTGAATGAGAAAACTGCAGAAACTAAAATCAAACTCAGTGGCACCTACTAACAAAACAAACCAGAGACAATTAATTCATTTTTTTTCTTTTGCTTTGCAGCTCCTCCAGAGTTTGTGCAGTGGCCTCAGTCTGTCTCCAGACCAGCAGGGGGCAGCGCAGTCTTCAGCTGCATGGCCACCGGCGTCCCAGAGCCACATCTTATCTGGCTGAAAAATGGCAAACTTCTGACTCCTAGTGGAAATGTCAAGCTTACCAATGGAAACACGTAAGACCAAAAAAACAAACAAAAAATATGAACCTGTTTAAAGGCATGAACCAGATTCTGCATGAACTGTACTCTAACTCTAACTGTACTCGAACTCTCAGTACACTTGCCATTACTCGCATCACTCCTGAGGATGAGGCCATCTATCAGTGCATTGCAGAGAACAGCGCAGGTGCCAACCAGGCCAGTGCCCGTCTTGCGCTCAGTCAAGGGCCTGACCTCCCTGAGGCCCCCACTGGGTTCCGGGCTGCAGCACTCAGGCCTAACAGCCTGCAACTGACCTGGGACAAACCAGACCAACAAATGGATCAGCAGATCATCGGATATGTCTTGCACATCAGGAGGCTGGGAGGTAAGAGGGCGGGGCCATCAGGTGATACTTAAAGTTGGAACGTCTAACTGTCAAACATTCGCTGAACTCTGTTGGGTAGAGCTGAGTTGTGTCTGTTCTGATTTGATAGAATTATGATGTTGAACAAATCTCATTCCACCAACCATGTTTTAGTGTTTTGTGTTGTATGATTCCCCTAGAGCCAGACAGTGCCGAGCTGCAGGAGGCTGTCGATAAAAACAGCTTTATGCACGACTTCAACAACCTGGAAGCTGCCACTACCTACTCTATCTACCTGAAGGCCTACTCTGCACAGGGGGGCAGTCAGCAGACCAGCGCCATCAGGGCCACCACATTGGGGGGAGGTTTGTATTTTGGAACACACTCATTCAAGACTCAACTTCAAACTCATCTGAGATGCACAAGACTCGCCTCAGACTTACTCAAGACTCAACAAAAGCTAACCCGAGACTCACCCAAGATTCAGCCAAAACTCAAAAGGAACTCATCCAAGACGCACTCGAGACTCACTCAAAGCTGGCTTGAGACTCACTTGAAACTCACTGAGGAATTAAACTGGAACACACCCAAGACACCGATGCAAGAGCAGACTCAGCTGAGATGTACCAAAATCTTGAGCAGTACTCACACATGACTCACCTGAACCTGAAACCAAGAATCATGTGAGACTCACCTAAATTTCAACTGGAAAAAAAAAATGACTCACCTGTGACTCACTTAAGAATAGCCTTCGACTAACACTAAACTTATTTGAGACTCACCTTAGACTCTCAGAAGACTTCCTTAAGACCCGCCTTAAAGGCACTTGAGAATAAAACTGCGACTGAAAATCACAATCCTCTTTGTGTTCATTAACCACTGTCTTTGGTTGTCCTACAGTTCCCAGTCCTCCCAGTTTCTTCACTAAGGTATTGAACCAGTCAGCCATGCAGGTGTACTGGGAGCTGCCCAGTAAACCAGGAAAGGTAGAAGGCTTCAGACTAGAATACCATGAGGTTTCCAACCCAGATGTCAAAGGACAGGACACCTTTCCTGAACACATCAACACCCACACTATCTCCCACTTGGGTGAGTAAGAGGATCAAGCATGCTCAGGTGTGGCAGGTGAAGGCCCAGCTCCCTCTTACCTCGCCAGACTGTTATAGGTGTGGCAAGTAAAGCTGTGCTAAATGAGATGCTGAGGTGATAACTAGGTGGTATTTTTGCGTGTGTGTGTGTGTGTGTGTGTGTGTGTGTGTGTGTGTGTGTGTGTGTGTGTGTGTGTGTGTGTGTGTGTGTGTGTGTGTGTGTGTGTGTGTGTGTGTGTGCATGTGTTGTTGAGCAGAGCCAGCAGCAGTTTATGAGATCCAGTTGGTGGCGTTTAATGGAAACGGAGACAGTCCGTCCACCCGCCGTTTGGTGTCTCTGTCAGAGGATCAGGTTTCTGCCACAGGTAAGGGCCTTTCTAAGTTCTCCATAGTACCAGTTTAACCAGCATAAACCAGACAGGTTTGTGTCCCACAGCTGGTCAGACCTGTAACTGCGACCAGGCTGCTGGATCCATGTCCACTCTACTTATTGGCATTCACAGCGGCTTTGCCTGCATCCTCTGCTGCCTGCTGGTTGTTCTGCTGGTCTACAGACGCAGGTGGGTCCATCATCCTCCTGACCACCACTATCTTTATTATCATCATCATCATTGCCATCATCATCATCATTGTCACTGTCACCATCATCAAGATCATCATCACAATTACCATCATCATCATCATCATCTGCCTCCTCATCACCTTCATCGTTACCATCAACATCATCATCATTATCATCTACTTCATCATCATCATCATCTTCTTCCTCTTCATCCTCTTCATCATCACCATCAATATCATCATCATCATCTCCATCATCCTCCTCACCACCACTATCTTTATTATCATCATCATCATTGCCATCATCATCATCGTCACTGTCACCATCATCAAGATCATCATCATCTTCCTCTTCATCCCCTTCATCATCACCATCAATATCATCATCATCTCCATCATCATCCTGATCATCACCACCACCTTCATCATCTTCATCACCATCACCATCTTTATCATCATCATCATCATCATCATCATCATCATCACAATTACCATCATCATCATCATTATCATCTACTTTATCATCATTATCATCATCATCTTCATCATCTTCCTCTTCATCCTCTTCATCATCACCATCAATATCATCATCATCTCCATCATCATCCTGATCATCACCACCACCTTCATCATCTTCATCACCATCACCATCTTTATCATCATCATCATCATCACCATCATCATCATCATCTTCCTCTTCATCCTCTTCATCATCACCATCAATATCATAATCATCTCCATCATCATCCTGATCATCACCACCAACTTCATCATCTTCATCACATCACCATCTTTATCATCATCATCATCATCATCATCATCACAATTACCATCATCATCATCTGCCTCCTCATCACCTTCATCGTTACCATCAACATCATCATCATTATCATCTACTTCATCATCATTATCATCATCATCTTCTTCTTCTTCTTCTTCATCCTCTTCAACATCACCATCAATATCATCATCATCTCCATCATAATCCTGATCATCGCCACCACCTTCATCATCTTCATCACCATCACTGTCTTTATCATCATCATCATCATCATCATCATCATTGCCCTTCACTGTTTTACTCTTCTTTCTTTCAGTTTCTTCTGCAGGAAGACAGCCAGCTGGGAGACTCCGACAACTCTTAATGATGTCAGACGTTCTAAAGGTGATACACCTGAGAGCAATGAGCTGAGCCAGGTAACACACCAACACGAACACTTAAAGGTAATGAAGAAATTCATTCTAAAATCAGGAAAATATAACTAAACTGACCACAATGAAACTGCACCGAAACATCAAACATGGTTCTGATTGGTCCACATCATACAGTGCAGACAAGACATATTATTGTGAATTGAGGAAAGTTTACTAAACAACCACCAAAGAAAGCCACACTCCACCTCCAATCAGAGCCTTCCACCATTAGAACTTGTTTTCAACCACGTCCCTGCATACAGGAGAAGTTCTCTCTGAGCTCCAGTCTGGTTCCTTGTTCAGAAATAGCAGCTGAGCCAGACACCAAAACTAAAGTTAAATCCTTAAAAAACAAATTGGAGTTATCGTTACTGGTTTCAGAACTCCAACTCTACCTCTGAATATCTCTCCTTTGCTTTTCTTTGCCTACAGAGATGTGACTCCACCCCTCCTCCAGTGATGGTCATGATGGAGTCAACCCTATCTGCTGCATCCTCAGGTGCTGGATGATCCAACACCCCTGGACCCTGATACCCCTGAACCTTGATACCCTCCCCCACCCCCACCCCCCCACCCCACCATGAGCTCCAGCTGATGATTGCCTCCTCTCCTCCTGAGATCTCAGACTGACGGACATTTGATTGCTGCTGCTGCTGATGTTGCTGCTGATGATGATGATGAGGAGGAAGTTTCAGAGTCTGATTCCACAGAGGACAGAAATCTTTAAAACACCCCAGAACCTCACAGCCCACTTCAGATGTCCACCTGCTTTGACTACAATTCATGGCATCTTACCTTCACACTGAAACCAAAGCTGAATTTTATCTTTTACTGATTTGATGTTTGAGGAAATTTTCTTCTCAGAACTTGCTTTAGCTGGTCACATGACCTGGCCCATCCTCTGTGGAATCAGAAATCCATTCCTGCTGAAACATCAGCTTTAATTGGCTTGCTTCAGATGTCATTGTTGATGGTTCCTGAGATGATGAGCTGACCTGAAACTAGATCCTCAGAGGGCATACCTCACTTTACCTGTTGGTCCTCTGAGGTCCAGATCCAAAAGTATTCTCTGGTCGGCAGGTGGCAGCAGAGGACATTCTTCTCCTCTGGTGTCACTGTGTTCACCTCAGTCAGGATGTGGAGGACAGCAACAGTCTGCTGGACCTCCCCTCTGCCCCCGTCTTCTTGACTCCATCACCAAACTCTCCACCTCCAAAGAGCTCTACCTCAGCCTACTTTCAGGCCACTGCCTTCCTTCTGCTGCTCTGGCCAACCTACCTCAAAACCAAAAGCTCCTCTGGAGTGCACTGAACATTTATTCTGTTCCTTCCATTGCTGATGTCCCAACAGCACCAGGAATCCTCCTGACTTCTGACCTCCTTTGTTCAAAGAGCAGACGTTTGAATGGATGCTCCATCGCTGGTGTTTATGACTCTTGTGGCCTTTCCAGTGTCGCTTCTGTGTCCCAAAGACTCTCCAATTCTGAACTTCAGCACGCCACAAACACATTTTCAGTTTGATCATCTAAAGTATTCAAGAAGGTGAAGTTTAAGTTTCACCAGCTGAAACACCAAATCCTAAGATGAACCTAACTTTACTGCAGCTTCACTGACCCACAGATCCACCATGGAGTCCTCAGATCACAAACCTGATCCAGATGGAGAGTCTAGGTCCTGGAGCCTCATGGGAAACTGCAACATTAAATGACTGATGGAGGACACGTTCTGCTGATGTTAATGGAAACATCTCACCTTTACCTGAGCAGACACAATGCCGAGTCGATTCACTTGAAGGAAACAGGTGAACCCTCTGCACATGTTGGACATTTCAGAGTGATGTCTCAGTCTCTATGACTTTATTTGATAGTTTTAAAGTTCTATTTTGGTGAGCCTAGTCACTTCCTGTGCGCATGTGTCCATGTTTAAAGTCTCCTGTACTGTCGTCCTGCAGGTGAGCAGCACCTGCAAAAGCTTTCTGTTGAGTTTCAGCCAAATATTCCTCAAATGTACTGAATGACGTCCAAAGAAAATGATTCAAACTGTTTGTTTTCACTTTGCTTCCTGTTCAGAGTCGAAGAACAAACAAAACCAAAACCAGTTCCTGTTGTTTCCTCGTCTAGCCCAGAAAATCGCGTTGGAGAACTAATAGGTGAAAATATATTTCCTAATGTTGTAACATGACAAGCTTTTAGTTTCAGAACCAAACGAGTGAGAGATGGAAACACCCAAAGCTCCTCCAGACAGGTGTGTGTGTGTGTGCGTGCGTGCGTGCGTGCGTGCGTGTGTGTGTGTGTGTGTTCATGTTGTTAGGGCTTTATAGTGACCCCTGACCCTGAGGACATACCTCCTCTCATAAGATACTTTTAAGCTGTGCCTTTAACCTTTGACCTGGCAGTTGTCTTCTGTCAGTATTAGACTTAAACTGGAAATGTCAACTTATAATTTTCCTCTTCAGTTTCCATGTCTGAGGTCTCAAGTCCCATTGTGTCCCATTGATTCTCCTTGAGCCTCAATTCCCTCCAAGTCTAGAGTCCCATTGAGTATCGAGTTCCATCAGTTCTCAAGTCCCAATGAGTCTCTTCGAGCTTCTAGTCCCACAAGGTCAAGAGTCCCGTTGAGTATTGAGTCCTATCAATTCTGGAGTCCCCTTGAGCTTCAAGTTCCACTGTGTATAAAGCCCCATCAGTTCTTCAGTTTTATTGATTCTTGAGTCCCACAAAGTCTCATGTCCCATTGAGTCTTGTGTCCCATCGAGTCCCATTGATTCTCAAGTCCTATCGAGTCTCCTTGAGCCTCAAGTCTCACCAAGTCTAAAATCCCATCAACTCTCAAGTCCCATTGATTCTCCTTGAGCCTCAATTCCCACCAAGTCTAGAGTCCCACTGAGTATTAAGTTCCATCAATTGTCATGTCCTATTGAGTCCCCTTGAGCCTCAAGTCCTACTGTGTATAGAGTCTCCCATCAATTCTTCAGTCCTATTGATTCTTGAGTCCCACAAAGTCTCACGTCCCATTGAATTTCTATTAATCTAACTGAACTCTACACAAGCTTTTCTGACTTGAACCCCCACCAGTAACACAGGCATTCAGAATTTTCTTACATTTTGCTCTGTTTGTGTTGGACGAATTACAGATCTGCAGTGTCTAAGTTGAGTTTGGTCTAAAACTGCACTTTGACATTTGAACCTAACTGACCTTTACTTGCCTTTGCATTGACCCTGATTAGTTCATAGTAGGTCTGAGCAAAGGCAACTGGAATTCTTACAGTTCTTGAAGATGTTTCACTTTCTTCTGAAAGAGATGTGTCAATTTTAATAGGAACAAAGCTGGTTGGTTCCCTCCGTTGCCCTGTTGCAGTGTGTTGCTGTCACTTGGAGGCATTCAGATTTTTTATATGAGCCATTGAATTAAGTCATTTCCCCTCCCATGTAGCCCACCAACCCTGCCTCCCTACTGTCCTCAGGGTCACATGTCCGGCTCGTCCGGAGCTCCTAGCTGCCTTTCCTGTCTCCGACATGAACCGAATGTCTCAGCCAGATCAAAGTCTTTAATGATGTTAACAATTTCTGCTGATCTATTTCTAGAACTCCCTTTTTTGGGTTCCATTTGATTTTTCTATTGTTGCTTTTATGCAACAAAGAGGAAACTCAGCCAAAATGTTATAATTGCTAATAATATTATAATTGTAGTCTTTAAGTCCCATCCCTATTTTTTGATTGTTTGATTATTTCTGTAAGTTGGATGATGTGAAAACATTTTTAGAGAATAGAAAAAGTTTGACTTTTCTCTTGATTCCTGATCAGGATGTTGAACTATGACCTGGATCAGCTGGTTCCACTGCCCCGTAGAAACAACATTAGGCCGTAGAGATAGTAGCAATTTAAGGCTAGAACCAATGACAAAAGGAACGCTTTACTATTAAATAAAATTTTTCTGCTCTAAACATTTTATATTCATATAGTTGTAGAAACAAAAGCATCCAAAGCTTTAATCGACTTTTTAAACTCCACTGAAAGGAACAGAATAACAGAGTTGGGTTTATTTTTTACAAACATGATGAAATCAGTTTATTTTTAAGATATAGTTCCCATTCAGATGAATTTTTTACCCTGAAATTTATTAAATGTATTGTTCTGCAGAACGTTTCTGTCCTTCTGGTGTTTAAAAAACCAAATAAAACTGGAGTAGAAAAGTCTTTCGTTTGGTTCACTTTTGGTCTTATTTATTTGTTTATTTATATATTTTATTTATACGGATTCAGATAAATATGGAATCTCCGGGGCATAACCACTAACAACAGGTAAGATGTGAGCTAGAAGAGAAGCAGAAAGTCAGGGCTGAGAGATCGGCGCAGACTTTAACGAACATATTGGTGAAGGGAACAGAGGTGACGGGCAGGTTTGCTACCATGGATAGGGAACGAAGATGGACAGATAGTTGTAAACTTTGCAAAAATAATGAAAATGACTGTTAAGGCAGGAACACAGGGTGGCTTATGAGAGTGGAGGGAGGACCACGAAGGGTAACGGTAAGGAACGACATAAGGATTTGTCCAGGTTGGTAAGGCAGAAAGATAAAGATGGAACTTGTCATGTAGCAGGTTAGGATGACACAAGTATGGAAGTCTGAGAAGTGGAGGTAGAGTTTTTGCTGATTTTTAAGAACAAGGAAATGTATAGAAGAAGAAGTTAAAAGCTCATAAACACAAATAAAATTCAAGTCAAAATTCAGATCTTTATTCTTTGATTCTGCAACTGAATCTTTTGAAACTCTGTAAAATCAGAGTCATTTAGAACAGAGAGTCAGTGAACAAATCATCACAGTCACTCCGCACCTGCTCAGTCTGTCATAGTCTAGTTGGGGGCGGGGCCTGCTGGTCCTGCTCCCCACTATGTTGACCCGGTCTAACAGACAGCCGGGCCACAGATTGTGGCGAGGTGTTGCTCCCCGACCTGCGGCAGCAGGCCGCCAGGTCAGCCCGGAAGGATGGAGTGTAGAAACCATAGATGACAGGGTCACAACAGGTGTTCAGGTTGCCAAACACAAACAGGGCGTGATGAATGTACTCAGGTGTGACTTGGAGCATGTCGGGCTGGAACCAGTACCAGATACCTAGCAGGTAGTACGGAGTCCAACACACCACAAAGGACAGAACTATCACCACAGTCATCTTCAGAGTCTTCATTCGTGCCTTTGGGATGATGTCAGTGCCACAGCGACGCAGGTGTGACTCACCTGCTGAAAATGGAACGGACTACTTTAGCTTATATTACAACAGGATGCCACACAGTGGTGAAAGTAATCGTATCCGTTGAAAATAAATGTCATCAGCGCTGGAAGGGACCTAAAAATGAGTACTGTGAACCATCAAAAATCATGATTCCTCAGATCTGGTTCAATTATGGGCCATTCCCATCTGTACCGGGTCGGCCCGGGCCGGGTATTCCCAGTCGGCCCCAGCCTGGCCCGGTTGATTCCACACATGCTTGTCTTAAGCCCACGTGGGCTGATTCCACCCACCAATCAGAGGCTTGCTCTAATAGAAGGTGTGAATTTGCTGTCAGCAGTGGGTGTGTTGGCCCTGGTCGGCCTGAAGCAGACACCTCGAGAAGAGGGCTGAGAATGAGCCTTGGTTGGCCCGGAAAAATACCAGGCCACCCAGATATGTAAACAACCTACGCTACCCGGCCCGGGCCGCCCCGGTACAGATGAGAATGGCCCAATAGTGATTCATCAGGTAGCTAACTGGGTAGATTAGAGATTATCATGAGTCCATTTTTAATGTTAAGCTGTTCTAAAATATCTCTGAACCAGACTAAACATGGCTGCTGTTAGCTGTTGTGATTTTTTTGCTGCTCGCTAGGGACAAAGCCCCCCTAAAGGTAAAATCCTAGAGCAACCCCTGATGGTAGGCATGAATGGGTGTCTTTGAACAGTCAGGCATTTGGTGCAGGTATACTCCAGGTGTGTTGTGCAGTACCTTTGTTCTGCAGATGCTGCTGGTTGATGTGCAGCAGGATCCGGCTGTAGCAGAAGCTCATCATCAGCAGTGGGACGACATACAAAGTGATGAAGTGAAACATGTTATAAAAGGTTTCCTGCCACTGATGTCCGAAGCTGCCATGAGATGCACACTGGATGAAGTCTGCTGATTCCACCCTGATGGTCCTGAAGATGAAGAGCTGCAGGGATGCAGGAGGAGAAACAACCCTTGTAATGCTGTTTGGTGTGATGTTAGCCCTGCTGCTCAGCTCAGTTTGTTTCAGTATTTTGCTAGCATGTTAGCATTGCTAGCATTTCTCAAAGAAAGCCAAGGGATCAGGCAGCCTGAGCTAGCAGCAGGAGGCTCCGTGCATTTAATCCTTGATCTGAGAGCAGAACATTCCTGCAGGGATTTCAATGTGATCACATGGCTGACTGTGAGAACTTTCCCCTGCAGCTGGGTTCTGGGACCGGCAGCAGGAACTCTCTGACTGTGTTGAGATGAGCACGCTCAAGGGAATCTTTGATCATGTGACCAGCTGATTCATGTGTAGCTGTAGTAACGTGTTACCTCCCACATCCCTGACCTTCAGACTCATCACCTCTCTTACATGAATGTGCAGACGCAGCTAAAACAGATGCTGCAGCAGATAAGCTCTGATGTTTTCTGCAGAGGGATCAGAGAAGGCTTCCTCTGCAGAGATCAATCGATTAGTTCAGCATTTGGACAGCTTGGGTTTCTACAATCAGGTGAGAGAGGGGCTGCAGGTGTGTTGTGGTTTTCTCAAACAAACCCATATTGTCTTATTAAAATTGTTATGGTGAGGGTGAGTGTTAGAGCAATCTGATTATAAAGCAGCAACATATCAGTAACATCCCACACCTTATGGTTGATCAGCTGGGACAACATCTACCTGTGGTGCTAATTACCTGTGGGGATGCAAGAAGCAGACTCAGACTCCAGGCCAGCAGGAGCATGCATCGGTTCCTGCGATGTGCGCTCAATGCATCCAGTGGGTGCAGGATGGCATGTTGGCGATCGAGGCTGATGACCACGAGGATGAAGGCAGAGGCGTGCATGGAGAACAGCTTCAGAAAGCAGAGCAGTTTACAGAGGGCATTGCCTCCGTACCATTGCACTGTCACATTCCACACTGCATCCAGAGGCATCACCACAAACGTCATCATCAGGTCAGCTGATGCCAGGCTAAGCATCAGCGGCCGCAGGTGAGATGACAGCCGCCGGCCACGCCCACACCACACACTGGCCAACAACGCAAGGTTGCTGCAGGCAGCAAACAGGAAGAGGAGTAAAGTGGCTCCGACGCGGAACTGGGCGGCCCGGGTGAAAGTGGGAGGCTCCCAGTTTGTGAGCGGGGGATACTGAGAAATGTTTGGAGGGGGCGGAGCTAAAGAGCTGCTGGGAGGAGTCAAAGATGAGCCATTTTCTGACATCCTGTAGAGGAATAAGAAGCAGAATGGTGGGAATTTGAGTTATTAGTGTTAGCATAGGAACTGATGCTTCTGCCTAAACCAGAAAACAGAGCATTCAGACTCCTCTGGTCCTTCTGCTCCACTCAAACGGAGAAAAACACCAATCGGGTCGTTCTAGGGCCCCTGAAGAGCCGAAGTGTGACAGCAGCTGGTTCTGCCCTCAGATCAGATCTTCTGATTGCATTTCCTGTTTGGCTGAGATCTGATTGGTCAGTTGTCAACCTGCTGTCTTGCCATCCAGATGCTTTTCTTCCTGTTTCTAAAGATGTCTCTGATACTCCTGTTGCAGCTTAAAGACTGTTCCCATAGCAACAGGATCATGCCTCTAAGAGGAGTCATCTGGTCCGAATCACCTCTTTGATCTGCACCCAAACAGACCTGCTCCCGAACCCATCCATCCAACCACCTACCACACACACACACACACACACACACACACACACACACACACACACACACACACACACTGCAGCTAAAAATATCCACCAGACTTTCTATTCTGAAACATGACCTGCGTGCGTGCGTGTGTGTGTGTGTGTGTGTGTGTGTGTGTGTGTGTGTGGTCACCTTGACAACCTGTGTCTCAGGGACCGCAGAGTCCTAGGCCCCGCCCTTTTCACCTGATGGGTTCAGAGCTGCAGGCTATTTGATCTGAACACACACATGATGAAGACATTAGGAGACGTGTCTCATGGTGGACACATGATGGACAGAGGTATCTTTCTCCTCAGCCAACATGAAGCGAGCGAGGAAGAGGTGTGTCTCGGGTTTGTTTTGTTGTGAAATGACAAATTTCAGGTGCTGAACTGAACTGCTGCAATGCATGCCGGGAATGACACACACACACACACACACACACACACACACACACACACACACACACACACACACACACACACACACACACACACACACACCTTTTTCAGAGTAAAAAAACACCTAGACAAAGATATCCCAAATGTAATCTCAGTTTGATATTTAAAGATTTTGTGATTCTGATTGTATTTTCCTAATTCCTGTAATTTCACAGAATGCTACACTAGATGCTCCTGTTCAGATCTGTTTGCTACTAAGACTCTTACTGTGAAGGAATCTGTTTTACCTGCTCAGCAGCTCTGAATCAGATCTCCTTCTTAGTCCAGAGTTCTCTTCTCCTCATGTTCCCCCAAGAATCCAACAGAGAGAAACCCAAGCTAAAGGTCTAGCCACAGAACCTGGTCTACCTTGGATCAGGATCTTCAGCAGCACAGCAGCTGATCTGAAACACCGTGGTTGAAACCTGGTTGAAACGACTGCAGCAGAAGGCGGGGCCACAGCTAGCTGCCTGTGAGTGTGTGTGTGTGTGTGTCTGATCCAGGGTCAGTGTTATCAGAGAGAAACATCCTGTTTTATTTTTAAAAGCTGCTAGAATCTGATCCCAGGTCTGTCTGCATTCTGATGAGGTGTTTACACATCCAGGATGAAGATGAAATGATTTATGAGAATCACTGGGGGTGAGTGTGTGTGTGTGTGTGTGTGTGTGTGGAGCAGGAACAGAAAGCCTCAGACATACACTGCTGTGTGAACAGTATTGCAACATGAGCGTTTTGAGGGCTTGATAAACTTGAAGACTTTGAATAGGTGCGTTACAAATAGTCTAATTATATTTTAAATATAAATGTTTTGATACTGGTTTCATTATTTTAGGCTATTTCTTGTAAACTCAAATATTTTACCCCACAATGAAAATGTTATTGTGAAGTATTCCCAACTTGAATTTGATTAGTTCAGTAAATTTATAGAAAAAAAATAACTGGAAAATGTTGCCTTAATTTTTTTGAGTAATATGAATAAAACAGTCTTGTGTGGAAAAAACAACATTTATAAATAAAGTGGACGTCACCCTCTGTGACCAGAGTACCACTCTACCCACACTTCCTGTTTTAGAAATGCAAGCAAAGGAGGCATCGCTTGGTGGACCGAGAGTGGCACCAAGGCAGTAACAAACATCCACCCAAAAAAATACAGGATGAACTACGAGGATCTTTGAAACATGTTGTGTTTATTAAGAAAATATTTCATAAAAAGCCCAAATAAATAATTTATCACTTTACTGTCCAATCTCAAGAGCTACATCAAGGAACAAAACTGAGATCTCCATCTGGAAATAGGTGACGGGGCCTTCCATTTTCCACCTGTGCTCTTGGGCGTGGCTTCTACCTGCTGGGCCAGTGAAGCTTCACTACAAGTGGCCGTGAAAACAAAGAGATTATTTTTTTAACATTTGTGATTAAAAATGTTCATGAACAAAGATATGATGTCAGTTACCTGCCAGTGGGAGGGTTCTCTCTGTCCAATGACCGTTCACCTGGGAAGCACACGTACATCACCGCTGTTATCTGATTCTGACACCATAACGCATACCAGATGGGCTTGATTTACATCTTGAAGACCTAGTTTTCCTGGTGTTCATCAGGTGTGTGGTTTTATTCACATACATTTCTTGTAACCATTTTCCTAGCCTTGTCTATCAGGTGTTTCTTACCTTAACACACCTGGTTTAAGATACTGGGGAGGTAATTAGTACCTTGGACCCAGGTGTGTTGAAGCAGAGACGCTTGGAAAACATGCAGCACAATACAGCACCAGAATGAGGAAACATATATCTGAGGCCCTGTCCACACGTAGCCGGGAATCTGCCAAAACATAGTTATTTTTCTACGTTTTGGCCTGTCATGCACACGAAAACGGAGTTTTTTCCACATGAAAACGGATCTTTTTAAAAACTCTGGCCAAAGTGAAGATCTGCGTTTTCTCCGTTTTGGGTGTCTGTGTGTGGACAGACAAAACCGGAGTTTTAAGGTCCGCAACGTCACTTTCCGCGACAAAAAAATGCTGACATCACGTGTGCGACCTGTGTTTACACTAGCCGACAGCATGGATGCCCTCAGAGCTGCACTCGCTTTATCAATTGTCCAAGCGCTTTTTGCTTGTTTGTTTTTGCAAGTGGAATTACTGCTCCTTGCGGAAGACCACAGACGAAGGACGAGGTTAAGTACGGGGGACGTACTGCCGCCTACAGGTCTGGCATGTCCTTAACAACGTATTTATCCGGGTACATGTGGACAGAGTTTTTTTTTTTTTAACGAGGTGGAGTGGATGCAAGTTTTTGGAGGGGCGGATATTCGT